>NW_026293308.1:0-57632 GCF_026419915.1 Harpia harpyja | reverse complement strand
AGGGCTCCAAGGGTAGGTGAGGAGCAGGAAGAGCTTTCAGGGCTTGGCCTTCCTTGTGGGAGAAGGTGCCGGACGTTTGCCTTTTCGGCAAGAGGCTCTGTCGCGGCCGAGCGCCATGAGGTGTTGTGTCTCTGGAAAGCACAGATCCCCACTGCTGCTGTGCCTGGAGATAGGGCGCCAAGGGTAGGTGAAGAGCAGCAAGAGCTTTCAGGGCTGGGCCCTGCCTTGTGGGAGAAGGAGCCGGACGTTTGCCTTTTCGGCAAGAGTCTCTGCCGCGGCCGAGCGCCATGAGATGTTGCGTCTCTGGGAAAGCACAGAGCCCCAGTGCTGCTGTGCCTGGAGATAGGGTTCCAAGGGTAGGTGAAGAGCAGCAAGAGCTTTCAGGGCTGGGCCCTTCCTTGTTGGAGAAGGAGCCGGACGTTTGCCTTTTCGGCAAGAGGCTCTGCCGCGGCCGAGCGCCATGAGATGTTGCGTCTCTGGGAAAGCACAGATCTCCACTGCTGCTGTGCCTGGAGATAGGGCGCCAAGGCACCGTGAAGAGCAGCAAGAGCTTTCAGGGCTGGGCCTTTCCTCGTGGGACAAGGAGCCGGACGTTTGCCTTTTCGGCAAGAGGCTCTGCCGCGGCCGAGCGCCATGAGATGTTGCGTCTCTGGGAAAGCACAGATCCCCACTGCTGCTGTGCCTGGAGATAGGGCGCCAAGGCACCGTGAAGAGCAGCAATAGCTTTCAGGGCTGGGCCCTTCCTTGTGGGAGAAGGAGCCGGACGTTTGCCTTTTCGGCAAGGAGGCTCTGCCGTGGCCGAGCGCCATGAGATGTTGCGTCTCTGGGAAAGCACAGAGCCCCACTGCTGTGGTGCCTGTAGATAGGGAGCCAAGGGTAGGTGAAGAGCAGCAAGAGCTTTCAGGGCTGGGCCCTTCCTTGTGGGAGAAGGAGCCGGACGTTTGCCTTTTCGGCAAGAGGCTCTGCCGCGGCCGAGCGCCATGAGATGTTGCGTCTCTGGGAAAGCACAGAGCCCCACTGCTGTGGTGCCTGTAGATAGGCTTCCAAGGGTAAGTGACGAGCAGCAAGAGCTTTCAGGGCTGAGCCCTTCCTTGTGGGAGAAGGAGCCGGACGTTTGCCTTTTCGCAAGAGGCTCTGTCGCGGGCCGAGCGCCATGAGATGTTTGCGTCTCTGGGAAAGCACAGATCCCCACTGCTGTGGTGCCTGTAGGTAGGGCGCCAAGGATAGGTGAAGAGCAGCAAGAGCTTTCAGGGCTGAGCCCTTCCTTGTGGGAGAAGGAGCCGGACGTTTGCCTTTTCGGCAAGAGGCTCTGCCGCGGCCGAGCGCCATGAGATGTTGCGTCTCTGGGAAAGCACAGAGCCCCACTGCTGTGGTGCCTGGAGATAGGGCGCCAAGGCACCGTGAAGAGCAGCAAGAGCTTTCAGGGCTGGGGCCCTTCCTCGTGGGAGAAGGAGCCGGACGTTTGCCTTTTCGGCAAGAGGCTCTGCCGCGGCCGAGTGCCATGAGATGTTGCGTCTCTGGGAAAGCACAGATGCCCACTGCTGTGGTGCCTGTAGGTAGGGCGCCAAGGGTAGGTGAAGAGCAGCAAGAGCTTTCAGGGCTGAGCCCTTCCTTGTGGGAGAAGGAGCCGGACGTTTGCCTTTTCGGCAAGAGGCTCTGTCGCGGCCCGAGCGCCATGAGATGTTGCGTCTCTGGGAAAGCACAGATCCCCACTGCTGTGGTGCCTGTAGGTAGGGCGCCAAGGGTAGGTGAAGAGCAGCAAGAGCTTTCAGGGCTGAGCCCTTCCTTGTGGGAGAAGGAGCCGGACGTTTGCCTTTTCGGCAAGAGGCTCTGCCGCGGCCGAGCGCAATGAGATGTTGCGTCTCTGGAAAGCACAGAGCCCCACTGCTTTTGTGCCTGTAGATAGGGAGCCAAGGGTAGGTGAAGAGCAGCAAGAGCTTTCAGGGCTGGGCCCTTCCTTGTGGGAGAAGGAGCCGGACGTTTGCCTTTTCGGCAAGAGGCTCTGCCGCGGCCGAGCGCCATGAGATGTTGCGTCTCTGTGAAAGCACAGATCCCCACTGCTGTGGTGCCTGTAGGTAGGGCGCCAAGGGTAGGTGAAGAGCAGCAAGAGCTTTCAGGGCTGAGCCCTTCCTTGTGGAGAAGGAGCCGGACGTTTGCCTTTTCGGCAAGAGGCTCTGCCGCGGCCGAGCGCCATGAGATGTTGCGTCTCTGGGAAAGCACAGAGCCCCACTGCTGTGGTGCCTGGAGATAGGGTTCCAAGGGTAGGTGACGAGCAGCAAGAGCTTTCAGGGCTGGCCCTGCCTTGTGGGAGAAGGAGCCGGACGTTTGCCTTTTCGGCAGAGGCTCTGCCGCGGCCGAGCGCCATGAGATGTTGCGTCTCTGGGAAAGCACAGATGCCCACCGCTGTTGTGCCTGTAGATAGGGCGCCAAGGCACCGTGAAGAGCAGCAAGAGCTTTCCGGGCTGGGCCCTTCCTTGTGGGAGAAGGAGCCGGACGTTTGCCTTTTCGGCAAGAGGCTGTGCCGCGGCCGAGCGCCATGAGATGTTGCGTCTCTGGGAAAGCACAGATCCCCACTGCTGATGTGCCTGGAGATAGGGTGCCAAGGCACCGTGAAGAGCAGCAAGAGCTTTCAGGGCTGGGCCCTTCCTTGTGGGAGAAGGAGCCGGACGTTTGCCTTTTCGGCAAGAGGCTCTGCCGCGGCCGAGCGCCATGAGATGTTGCGTCTCTGGGAAAGCACAGAGCCCCACTGCTGTGGTGCCTGTAGGTAGGGTTCCAAGGGTAGGTGACGAGCAGCAAGAGCTTTCAGGGCTGAGCCCTTCCTTGTGGGAGAAGGAGCCGGACGTTTGCCTTTTCGGCAAGAGGCTCTGCGCGGCCGAGCGCCATGAGATGTTGCGTCTCTGGGAAAGCACAGAGCCCCACTGCTGTTGTGCCTGGAGATAGGGCTCCAAGGGTAGGTGAGGAGCAGGAAGAGCTTTCAGGGCTGGGCCCTTCCTTGTTGGAGAAGGAGCCGACGTTTGCCTTTCGGCAAGAGGCTCTGCGCGGCCGAGCGCCATGAGATGTTGCGTCTCTGGGAAAGCACAGATCCCCACTGCTGCTGTGCCTGGAGATAGGGCGCCAAGGCACCGTGAAGAGCAGCAATAGCTTTCAGGGCTGGGCCCTTCCTTGTGGGAGAAGGAGCCGGACGTTTGCCTTTTCGGCAAGAGGCTCTGCCGTGGCCGAGCACCATGAGATGTTGCGTCTCTGGGAAAGCACAGAGCCCCACTGCTGTGGTGCCTGTAGATAGGGAGCCAAGGCACTGTGAAGAGCAGCAAGAGCTTTCAGGGCTGGGCCCTTCCTTGTGGGAGAAGGAGCCGGACGTTTGCCTTTTCGGCAAGAGGCTGTGCCGCGGCCGAGCGCCATGAGATGTTGCGTCTCTGGGAAAGCACAGATCCCACTGCTTTTGTGCCTGTAGATAGGGAGCCAAGGGTAGGTGAAGAGCAGCAAGAGCTTTCAGGGCTGGGCCCTTCCTTGTGGGAGAAGGAGCCGGACGTTTGCCTTTTCGGCAAGAGGCTCTGCCGCGGCCGAGCGCCATGAGATGTTGCGTCTCTGGGAAGCACAGAGCCCCACTGCTGTGGTGCCTGTAGATAGGGTTCCAAGGGTAGGTGACGAGCAGCAAGAGCTTTCAGGGCTGGGCCCTGCCTTGTGGGAGAAGGAGCCGGACGTTTGCCTTTTCGGCAAGAGGCTCTGCCGCGGCCGAGCGCCATGAGATGTTGCGTCTCTGGGAAAGCACAGATCCCCACTGCTGCTGTGCCTGGAGATAGGGCGCCAAGGCACCGTGAAGAGCAGCAAGAGCTTTCAGGGCTGGGCCCTTCCTTGTGGGAGAAGGAGCCGGACGTTTGCCTTTTCGGCAAGAGGCTGTGCCGCGGCCGAGCGCCATGAGATGTTGCGTCTCTGGGAAAGCACAGATCCCCACTGCTGTTGTGCCTGTAGACAGGGCGCCAAGGCACCGTGAAGAGCAGCAAGAGCTTTCAGGGCTGGGCCCTTCCTTGTGGAGAAGGAGCCGGACGTTTGCCTTTTCGGCAAGAGGCTCTGCCGCGGCCGAGCGCCATGAGATGTTGCGTCTCTGGGAAAGCACAGATGCCCACTGCTGTGGTGCCTGTAGGTAGGGCTCCAAGGGTAGGTGAAGAGCAGCAAGAGCTTTCAGGGCTGAGCCCTTCCTTGTGGGAGAAGGAGCCGGACGTTTGCCTTTTCGGCAAGAGGCTCTGTCGCGGCCGAGCGCCATGAGATGTTGCGTCTCTGGGAAAGCACAGATCCCCACTGCTGTGGTGCCTGTAGGTAGGGCGCCAAGGGTAGGTGAAGAGCAGCAAGAGCTTTCGGGGCTGAGCCCTTCCTTCTGGGAGAAGGAGCCGGACGTTTGCCTTTTCGGCAAGAGGCTCTGCCGCGGCCGAGCACCATGAGATGTTGCGTCTCTGGGAAAGCACAGAGCCCCACTGCTGTGGTGCCTGGAGATAGGGTTCCAAGGTAAGTGACGAACAGCAAGAGCTTTCAGGGCTGAGCCCTTCCTTGTGGGAGAAGGAGCCGGACGTTTGCCTTTTCGGCAAGAGGCTCTGTCGCGGCCGAGCGCCATGAGATGTTGCGTCTCTGGGAAAGCACAGATCCCCACTGCTGTGGTGCCTGTAGGTAGGGCGCCAAGGGTAGGTGAAGAGCAGCAAGAGCTTTCAGGGCTGAGCCCTTCCTTGTGGGAGAGGAGCCGGACGTTTGCCTTTTCGGCAAGAGGCTCTGCCGTGGCCGAGTGCCATGAGATGTTGCGTCTCTGGGAAAGCACAGATGCCCACTGCTGTGGTGCCTGTAGGTAGGGCGCCAAGGGTAGGTGAAGAGCAGCAAGAGCTTTCAGGGCTGAGCCCTTCCTTGTGGGAGAAGGAGCCGGACGTTTGCCTTTTCGGCAAGAGGCTCTGCCGCGGCCGAGCGCCATGAGATGTTGCGTCTCTGGGAAAGCACAGAGCCCCACTGCTGTGGTGCCTGGAGATAGGGTTCCAAGGGTAGGTGACGAGCAGCAAGAGCTTTCAGGGCTGGGCCCTGCCTTGTGGGAGAAGGAGCCGGACGTTTGCCTTTTCGGCAAGAGGCTCTGCCGCGGCCGAGCGCCATGAGATGTTGCGTCTCTGGGAAAGCACAGATCCCCACTGCTGCTGTGCCTGGAGATAGGGCGCCAAGGCACCGTGAAGAGCAGCAAGAGCTTTCAGGGCTGGGCCCTTCCTTGTGGGAGAAGGAGCCGGACGTTTGCCTTTTCGGCAAGAGGCTGTGCCGCGGCCGAGCGCCATGAGATGTTGCGTCTCTGGGAAAGCACAGATCCCCACTGCTGTTGTGCCTGTAGACAGGGCGCCAAGGCACCGTGAAGAGCAGCAAGAGCTTTCAGGGCTGGGCCCTTCCTTGTGGGAGAAGGAGCCGGACGTTTGCCTTTTCGGCAAGAGGCTCTGCCGCGGCCGAGCGCCATGAGATGTTGCGTCTCTGGGAAAGCACAGATGCCCACTGCTGTGGTGCCTGTAGGTAGGGCTCCAAGGGTAGGTGAAGAGCAGCAAGAGCTTTCAGGGCTGAGCCCTTCCTTGTGGGAGAGGAGCCGGACGTTTGCCTTTTCGGCAAGAGGCTCTGTCGCGGCCGAGCGCCATGAGATGTTGCGTCTCTGGGAAAGCACAGATCCCCACTGCTGTGGTGCCTGTAGGTAGGGCGCCAAGGGTAGGTGAAGAGAAGCAAGAGCTTTCGGGGCTGAGCCCTTCCTTCTGGGAGAAGGAGCCGGACGTTTGCCTTTTCGGCAAGAGGCTCTGCCGCGGCCGAGCACCATGAGATGTTGCGTCTCTGGGAAAGCACAGAGCCCCACTGCTGTGGTGCCTGGAGATAGGGTTCCAAGGGTAGGTGACGAGCAGCAAGAGCTTTCAGGGCTGAGCCCTTCCTTGTGGGAGAAGGAGCCGGACGTTTGCCTTTTCGGCAAGAGGCTCTGCCGCGGTCCGAGCGCCATGAGATGTTGCGTCTCTGGGAAAGCACAGAGCCCCACTGCTGTGGTGCCTGTAGATAGGCTTCCAAGGGTAAGTGACGAACAGCAAGAGCTTTCAGGGCTGAGCCCTTCCTTGTGGGAGAAGGAGCCGGACGTTTGCCTTTTCGGCAAGAGGCTCTGTCGCGGCCGAGCGCCATGAGATGTTGCGTCTCTGGGAAAGCACAGATCCCCACTGCTGTGGTGCCTGTAGGTAGGGCGCCAAGGGTAGGTGAAGAGCAGCAAGAGCTTTCAGGGCTGAGCCCTTCCTTGTGGGAGAAGGAGCCGGACGTTTGCCTTTTCGGCAAGAGGCTCTGCCGCGGCCGAGCGCCATGAGATGTTGCGTCTCTGGGAAAGCACAGAGCCCCACTGCTGTGGTGCCTGGAGATAGGGCGCCAAGGCACCGTGAAGAGCAGCAAGAGCTTTCAGGCTGGGCCCTTCCTCGTGGGAGAAGGAGCCGGACGTTTGCCTTTTCGGCAAGAGGCTCTGCCGTGGCCGAGTGCCATGAGATGTTGCGTCTCTGGGAAAGCACAGATGCCCACTGCTGTGGTGCCTGTAGGTAGGGCGCCAAGGGTAGGTGAAGAGCAGCAAGAGCTTTCAGGGCTGAGCCCTTCCTTGTGGGAGAAGGAGCCGGACGTTTGCCTTTTCGGCAAGAGGCTCTGCCGCGGCCGAGCGCCATGAGATGTTGCGTCTCTGTGAAAGCACAGATCCCCACTGCTGTTGTGCCTGTAGGTAGGGCGCCAAGGGTAGGTGAAGAGCAGCAAGAGCTTTCAGGGCTGGGCCCTTCCTTGTGGGAGAAGGAGCCGGACGTTTGCCTTTTCGGCAAGAGGCTCTGCCGCGGCCGAGCGCCATGAGATGTTGCGTCTCTGGGAAAGCACAGAGCCCCACTGCTGTGGTGCCTGGAGATAGGGTTCCAAGGGTAGGTGACGAGCAGCAAGAGCTTTCAGGGCTGGGCCCTGCCTTGTGGGAGAAGGAGCCGGACGTTTGCCTTTTCGGCAAGAGGCTGTGCCGCGGCCGAGCGCCATGAGGTGTTGTGTCTCTGGGAAAGCACAGATCCCCACTGCTGATGTGCCTGGAGATAGGGTGCCAAGGCACCGTGAAGAGCAGCAAGAGCTTTCAGGGCTGGGCCCTTCCTTGTGGGAGAAGGAGCCGGACGTTTGCCTTTTCGGCAAGAGGCTCTGCCGCGGCCGAACGCCATGAGATGTTGCGTCTCTGGGAAAGCACAGATCCCCACTGCTGTGGTGCCTGTAGGTAGGGCGCCAAGGGTAGGTGAAGAGCAGCAAGAGCTTTCAGGGCTGGGCCCTTCCTTGTGGGAGAAGGAGCCGGACGTTTGCCTTTTCGGCAAGAGGCTCTGTCGCGGCCGAGTGCCATGAGATGTTGCGTCTCTGGGAAAGCACAGATCCCCACTGCTGTGGTGCCTGTAGGTAGGGCGCCAAGGGTAGGTGAAGAGCAGCAAGAGCTTTCAGGGCTGAGCCCTTCCTTGTGGGAGAAGGAGCCGGACGTTTGCCTTTTCGGCAAGAGGCTCTGCCGCGGCCGAGCGCCATGAGATGTTGCGTCTCTGGGAAAGCACAGAGCCCCACTGCTGTGGTGCCTGTAGATAGGCTTCCAAGGGTAAGTGACGAGCAGCAAGAGCTTTCCGGGCTGGGCCCTTCCTTGTGGGAGAAGGAGCCGGACGTTTGCCTTTTCGGCAAGAGGCTCTGCCGCGGCCGAGCGCCATGAGATGTTGCGTCTCTGGGAAAGCACAGATGCCCACTGCTGTGGTGCCTGTAGGTAGGGCGCCAGGGTAGGTGAAGAGCAGCAAGAGCTTTCAGGGCTGAGCCCTTCCTTGTGGGAGAAGGAGCCGGACGTTTGCCTTTTCGGCAAGAGGCTCTGTCGCGGCCGAGCGCCATGAGATGTTGCGTCTCTGGGAAAGCACAGATCCCCACTGCTCTGGTGCCTGTAGGTAGGGTAGGTGACGAGCAGCAAGAGCTTTCAGGGCTGGGCCCTGCCTTGTGGGAGAAGGAGCCGGACGTTTGCCTTTTCGGCAAGAGGCTCTGCCGCGGCCGAGCGCCATGAGATGTTGCGTCTCTGGGAAAGCACAGATCCCCACTGCTGATGTGCCTGTAGATAGGGCGCCAAGGCACCGTGAAGAGCAGCAAGAGCTTTCAGGGCTGGGCCCTTCCTTGTGGGAGAAGGAGCCGGACGTTTGCCTTTTCGGCAAGAGGCTCTGCCGCGGCCGAGCGCCATGAGATGTTGCGTCTCTGGGAAAGCACAGAGCCCCACTGCTGTTGTGCCTGTAGATAGGGCTCCAAGGGTAGGTGAGGAGCAGGAAGAGCTTTCAGGGCTTGGCCCTTCCTTGTGGGAGAAGGTGCCGGACGTTTGCCTTTTCGGCAAGAGGCTCTGTCGCGGCCGAGCGCCATGAGGTGTTGTGTCTCTGGGAAAGCACAGATCCCCACTGCTGCTGTGCTGGAGATAGGGCGCCAAGGGTAGGTGAAGAGCAGCAAGAGCTTTCAGGGCTGGGCCCTGCCTTGTGGGAGAAGGAGCCGGACGTTTGCCTTTTCGGCAAGAGTCTCTGCCGCGGCCGAGCGCCATGAGATGTTGCGTCTCTGGGAAAGCACAGAGCCCCAGTGCTGCTGTGCCTGGAGATAGGGTTCCAAGGGTAGGTGAAGAGCAGCAAGAGCTTTCAGGGCTGGGCCCTTCCTTGTTGGAGAAGGAGCCGGACGTTTGCCTTTTCGGCAAGAGGCTCTGCCGCGGCCGAGCGCCATGAGATGTTGCGTCTCTGGGAAAGCACAGATCTCCACTGCTGCTGTGCCTGGAGATAGGGCGCCAAGGCACCGTGAAGAGCAGCAAGAGCTTTCAGGGCTGGGCCTTTCCTCGTGGGACAAGGAGCCGGACGTTTGCCTTTTCGGCAAGAGGCTCTGCCGCGGCCGAGCGCCATGAGATGTTGCGTCTCTGGGAAAGCACAGATCCCCACTGCTGCTGTGCCTGGAGATAGGGCGCCAAGGCACCGTGAAGAGCAGCAATAGCTTTCAGGGCTGGGCCCTTCCTTGTGGGAGAAGGAGCCGGACGTTGCCTTTTCGGCAAGAGGCTCTGCCGTGGCCGAGCGCCATGAGATGTTGCGTCTCTGGGAAAGCACAGAGCCCCACTGCTGTGGTGCCTGTAGATAGGGAGCCAAGGGTAGGTGAAGAGCAGCAAGAGCTTTCAGGGCTGGGCCCTTCCTTGTGGGAGAAGGAGCCGGACGTTTGCCTTTTCGGCAAGAGGCTCTGCCGCGGCCGAGCGCCATGAGATGTTGCGTCTCTGGGAAAGCACAGAGCCCCACTGCTGTGGTGCCTGTAGATAGGCTTCCAAGGGTAAGTGACGAGCAGCAAGAGCTTTCAGGGCTGAGCCCTTCCTTGTGGGAGAAGGAGCCGGACGTTTGCCTTTTCGGCAAGAGGCTCTGTCGCGGTCCGAGCGCCATGAGATGTTGCGTCTCTGGGAAAGCACAGATCCCCACTGCTGTGGTGCCTGTAGGTAGGGCGCCAAGGATAGGTGAAGAGCAGCAAGAGCTTTCAGGGCTGAGCCCTTCCTTGTGGGAGAAGGAGCCGGACGTTTGCCTTTTCGGCAAGAGGCTCTGCCGCGGCCGAGCGCCATGAGATGTTGCGTCTCTGGGAAAGCACAGAGCCCCACTGCTGTGGTGCCTGGAGATAGGGCGCCAAGGCACCGTGAAGAGCAGCAAGAGCTTTCAGGGCTGGGCCCTTCCTCGTGGGAGAAGGAGCCGGACGTTTGCCTTTTCGGCAAGAGGCTCTGCCGCGGCCGAGTGCCATGAGATGTTGCGTCTCTGGGAAAGCACAGATGCCCACTGCTGTGGTGCCTGTAGGTAGGGCGCCAAGGGTAGGTGAAGAGCAGCAAGAGCTTTCAGGGCTGAGCCCTTCCTTGTGGGAGAAGGAGCCGGACGTTTGCCTTTTCGGCAAGAGGCTCTGTCGCGGCCGAGCGCCATGAGATGTTGCGTCTCTGGGAAAGCACAGATCCCCACTGCTGTGGTGCCTGTAGGTAGGGCGCCAAGGGTAGGTGAAGAGCAGCAAGAGCTTTCAGGGCTGAGCCCTTCCTTGTGGGAGAAGGAGCGGACGTTTGCCTTTTCGGCAAGAGGCTCTGCCGCGGCCGAGCGCAATGAGATGTTGCGTCTCTGGGAAAGCACAGAGCCCCACTGCTTTTGTGCCTGTAGATAGGGAGCCAAGGGTAGGTGAAGAGCAGCAAGAGCTTTCAGGGCTGGGCCCTTCCTTGTGGGAGAAGGAGCCGGACGTTTGCCTTTTCGGCAAGAGGCTCTGCCGCGGCCGAGCGCCATGAGATGTTGCGTCTCTGTGAAAGCACAGATCCCCACTGCTGTGGTGCCTGTAGGTAGGGCGCCAAGGGTAGGTGAAGAGCAGCAAGAGCTTTCAGGGCTGAGCCCTTCCTTGTGGGAGAAGGAGCCGGACGTTTGCCTTTTCGGCAAGAGGCTCTGCCGCGGCCGAGCGCCATGAGATGTTGCGTCTCTGGGAAAGCACAGAGCCCCACTGCTGTGGTGCCTGGAGATAGGGTTCCAAGGGTAGGTGACGAGCAGCAAGAGCTTTCAGGGCTGGGCCCTGCCTTGTGGGAGAAGGAGCCGGACGTTTGCCTTTTCGGCAAGAGGCTCTGCCGCGGCCGAGCGCCATGAGATGTTGCGTCTCTGGGAAAGCACAGATGCCCACCGCTGTTGTGCCTGTAGATAGGGCGCCAAGGCACCGTGAAGAGCAGCAAGAGCTTTCCGGGCTGGGCCCTTCCTTGTGGGAGAAGGAGCCGGACGTTTGCCTTTTCGGCAAGAGGCTGTGCCGCGGCCGAGCGCCATGAGATGTTGCGTCTCTGGGAAAGCACAGATCCCCACTGCTGATGTGCCTGGAGATAGGGTGCCAAGGCACCGTGAAGAGCAGCAAGAGCTTTCAGGGCTGGGCCCTTCCTTGTGGGAGAA
Organism: Harpia harpyja; assembly: GCF_026419915.1. Lineage (NCBI taxonomy): Eukaryota > Metazoa > Chordata > Aves > Accipitriformes > Accipitridae > Harpia > Harpia harpyja. Next base: position 46,692 of record NW_026293308.1, on the reverse strand, counting down.
GGAGCCGGACGTTTGCCTTTTCGGCAAGAGGCTCTGCCGCGGCCGAGCGCCATGAGATGTTGCGTCTCTGGGAAAGCACAGAGCCCCACTGCTGTGGTGCCTGTAGGTAGGGTTCCAAGGGTAGGTGACGAGCAGCAAGAGCTTTCAGGGCTGAGCCCTTCCTTGTGGGAGAAGGAGCCGGACGTTTGCCTTTTCGGCAAGAGGCTCTGCCGCGGCCGAGCGCCATGAGATGTTGCGTCTCTGGGAAAGCACAGAGCCCCACTGCTGTTGTGCCTGGAGATAGGGCTCAAGGGTAGGTGAGGAGCAGGAAGAGCTTTCAGGGCTGGGCCCTTCCTTGTTGGAGAAGGAGCCGGACGTTTGCCTTTTCGGCAAGAGGCTCTGCCGCGGCCGAGCGCCATGAGATGTTGCGTCTCTGGGAAAGCACAGATCCCCACTGCTGCTGTGCCTGGAGATAGGGCGCCAAGGCACCGTGAAGAGCAGCAATAGCTTTCAGGGCTGGGCCCTTCCTTGTGGGAGAAGGAGCCGGACGTTTGCCTTTTCGGCAAGAGGCTCTGCCGTGGCCGAGCACCATGAGATGTTGCGTCTCTGGGAAAGCACAGAGCCCCACTGCTGTGGTGCCTGTAGATAGGGAGCCAAGGCACTGTGAAGAGCAGCAAGAGCTTTCAGGGCTGGGCCCTTCCTTGTGGGAGAAGGAGCCGGACGTTTGCCTTTTCGGCAAGAGGCTGTGCCGCGGCCGAGCGCCATGAGATGTTGCGTCTCTGGGAAAGCACAGATCCCCACTGCTTTTGTGCCTGTAGATAGGGAGCCAAGGGTAGGTGAAGAGCAGCAAGAGCTTTCAGGGCTGGGCCCTTCCTTGTGGGAGAAGGAGCCGGACGTTTGCCTTTTCGGCAAGAGGCTCTGCCGCGGCCGAGCGCCATGAGATGTTGCGTCTCTGGGAAAGCACAGAGCCCCACTGCTGTGGTGCCTGTAGATAGGGTTCCAAGGGTAGGTGACGAGCAGCAAGAGCTTTCAGGGCTGGGCCCTGCCTTGTGGGAGAAGGAGCCGGACGTTTGCCTTTTCGGCAAGAGGCTCTGCCGCGGCCGAGCGCCATGAGATGTTGCGTCTCTGGGAAAGCACAGATCCCCACTGCTGCTGTGCCTGGAGATAGGGCGCCAAGGCACCGTGAAGAGCAGCAAGAGCTTTCAGGGCTGGGCCCTTCCTTGTGGGAGAAGGAGCCGGACGTTTGCCTTTTCGGCAAGAGGCTGTGCCGCGGGCCGAGCGCCATGAGATGTTGCGTCTCTGGGAAAGCACAGATCCCCACTGCTGTTGTGCCTGTAGACAGGGCGCCAAGGCACCGTGAAGAGCAGCAAGAGCTTTCAGGGCTGGGCCCTTCCTTGTGGGAGAAGGAGCCGGACGTTTGCCTTTTCGGCAAGAGGCTCTGCCGCGGCCGAGCGCCATGAGATGTTGCGTCTCTGGGAAAGCACAGATGCCCACTGCTGTGGTGCCTGTAGGTAGGGCTCCAAGGGTAGGTGAAGAGCAGCAAGAGCTTTCAGGGCTGAGCCCTTCCTTGTGGGAGAAGGAGCCGGACGTTTGCCTTTTCGGCAAGAGGCTCTGTCGCGGCCGAGCGCCATGAGATGTTGCGTCTCTGGGAAAGCACAGATCCCCACTGCTGTGGTGCCTGTAGGTAGGGCGCCAAGGGTAGGTGAAGAGCAGCAAGAGCTTTCGGGGCTGAGCCCTTCCTTCTGGGAGAAGGAGCCGGACGTTTGCCTTTTCGGCAAGAGGCTCTGCCGCGGCCGAGCACCATGAGATGTTGCGTCTCTGGGAAAGCACAGAGCCCCACTGCTGTGGTGCCTGGAGATAGGGTTCCAAGGGTAAGTGACGAACAGCAAGAGCTTTCAGGGCTGAGCCCTTCCTTGTGGGAGAAGGAGCCGGACGTTTGCCTTTTCGGCAAGAGGCTCTGTCGCGGCCGAGCGCCATGAGATGTTGCGTCTCTGGGAAAGCACAGATCCCCACTGCTGTGGTGCCTGTAGGTAGGGCGCCAAGGGTAGGTGAAGAGCAGCAAGAGCTTTCAGGGCTGAGCCCTTCCTTGTGGGAGAAGGAGCCGGACGTTTGCCTTTTCGGCAAGAGGCTCTGCCGTGGCCGAGTGCCATGAGATGTTGCGTCTCTGGGAAAGCACAGATGCCCACTGCTGTGGTGCCTGTAGGTAGGGCGCCAAGGGTAGGTGAAGAGCAGCAAGAGCTTTCAGGGCTGAGCCCTTCCTTGTGGGAGAAGGAGCCGGACGTTTGCCTTTTCGGCAAGAGGCTCTGTCGCGGCCGAGCGCCATGAGATGTTGCGTCTCTGGGAAAGCACAGATCCCCACTGCTGCTGTGCCTATAGGTAGGGCGCCAAGGGTAGGTGAAGAGCAGCAAGAGCTTTCAGGGCTGAGCCCTTCCTTGTGGGAGAAGGAGCCGGACGTTTGCCTTTTCGGCAAGAGGCTCTGCCGCGGCCGAGTGCAATGAGATGTTGCGTCTCTGGGAAAGCACAGAGCCCCACTGCTGTGGTGCCTGTAGATAGGCTTCCAAGGGTAAGTGACGAGCAGCAAGAGCTTTCAGGGCTGGGCCCTTCCTTGTGGAGAAGGAGCCGGACGTTTGCCTTTTCGGCAAGAGGCTCTGCCGCGGCCGAGCGCCATGAGATGTTGCGTCTCTGTGAAAGCACAGATCCCCACTGCTGTTGTGCCTGTAGGTAGGGCGCCAAGGGTAGGTGAAGAGCAGCAAGAGCTTTCAGGGCTGAGCCCTTCCTTGTGGGAGAAGGAGCCGGACGTTTGCCTTTTCGGCAAGAGGCTCTGCCGCGGCCGAGCGCCATGAGATGTTGCGTCTCTGGGAAAGCACAGAGCCCCACTGCTGTGGTGCCTGGAGATAGGGTTCCAAGGGTAGGTGACGAGCAGCAAGAGCTTTCCGGGCTGGGCCCTTCCTTGTGGGAGAAGGAGCCGGACGTTTGCCTTTTCGGCAAGAGGCTTTGCCGCGGCCGAGCGCCATGAGATGTTGCGTCTCTGGAAAGCACAGATCCCCACTGCTGTGGTGCCTGGAGATACGGTGCCAAGGCACCGTGAAGAGCAGCAAGAGCTTTCAGGGCTGGGCCCTTCCTTGTGGGAGAAGGAGCCGGACGTTTGCCTTTTCGGCAAGAGGCTCTGCCGCGGCCGAAAGCCATGAGATGTTGCGTCTCTGGGAAAGCACAGATCCCCACTGCTGTGGTGCCTGTAGGTAGGGCGCCAAGGGTAGGTGAAGAGCAGCAAGAGCTTTCAGGGCTGGGCCCTTCCTTGTGGGAGAAGGAGCCGGACGTTTGCCTTTTCGGCAAGAGGCTCTGTCGCGGCCGAGTGCCATGAGATGTTGCGTCTCTGGGAAAGCACAGATCCCCACTGCTGTGGTGCCTGTAGGTAGGGCGCCAAGGGTAGGTGAAGAGCAGCAAGAGCTTTCAGGGCTGAGCCCTTCCTTGTGGGAGAAGGAGCCGGACGTTTGCCTTTTCGGCAAGAGGCTCTGCCGCGGGGCCGAGCGCCATGAGATGTTGCGTCTCTGGGAAAGCACAGATCTCCACTGCTGCTGTGCCTGGAGATAGGCTTCCAAGGGTAAGTGACGAGCAGCAAGAGCTTTCCGGGCTGGGCCCTTCCTTGTGGGAGAAGGAGCCGGACGTTTGCCTTTTCGGCAAGAGGCTCTGCCGCGGCCGAGCGCCATGAGATGTTGCGTCTCTGGGAAAGCACAGATGCCCACTGCTGTGGTGCCTGTAGGTAGGGTAGGTGACGAGCAGCAAGAGCTTTCAGGGCTGGGCCCTGCCTTGTGGGAGAAGGAGCCGGACGTTTGCCTTTTCGCAAGAGGCTCTGCCGAGGCCGAGCGCCATGAGATGTTGCGTCTCTGGGAAAGCACAGATCCCCACTGCTGATGTGCCTGTAGATAGGGCGCCAAGGCACCGTGAAGAGCAGCAAGAGCTTTCAGGGCTGGGCCCTTCCTTGTGGGAGAAGGAGCCGGACGTTTGCCTTTTCGGCAAGAGGCTCTGCCGCGGCCGAGCGACATGAGATGTTGCGTCTCTGGGAAAGCACAGAGCCCCACTGCTGTTGTGCCTGTAGATAGGGCTCCAAGGGTAGGTGAGGAGCAGGAAGAGCTTTCAGGGCTGGGCCCTTTCTTGTGGGAGAAGGTGCCGGACGTTTGCCTTTTCGGCAAGAGGCTCTGTCGCGGCCGAGCGCCATGAGGTGTTGTGTCTCTGGGAAAGCACAGATCCCCACTGCTGCTGTGCCTGGAGATAGGGCGCCAAGGGTAGGTGAAGAGCAGCAAGAGCTTTCAGGGCTGGGCCCTGCCTTGTGGGAGAAGGAGCCGGACGTTTGCCTTTTCGGCAAGAGGCTCTGCCGCGGCCGAGCGCCATGAGATGTTGCGTCTCTGGGAAAGCACAGAGCCCCAGTGCTGCTGTGCCTGGAGATAGGGTTCCAAGGGTAGGTGAAGAGCAGCAAGAGCTTTCAGGGCTGGGCCCTTCCTTGTTGGAGAAGGAGCCGGACGTTTGCCTTTTCGGCAAGAGGCTCTGCCGCGGCCGAGCGCCATGAGATGTTGCGTCTCTGGGAAAGCACAGATCTCCACTGCTGCTGTGCCTGGAGATAGGGCGCCAAGGCACTGTGAAGAGCAGCAAGAGCTTTCAGGGCTGGGCCTTTCCTCGTGGGACAAGGAGCCGGACGTTTGCCTTTTCGGCAAGAGGCTGTGCCGCGGCCGAGCGCCATGAGATGTTGCGTCTCTGGGAAAGCACAGATCCCCACTGCTGCTGTGCCTGGAGATAGGGCGCCAAGGCACCGTGAAGAGCAGCAATAGCTTTCAGGGCTGGGCCCTTCCTTGTGGGAGAAGGAGCCGGACGTTTGCCTTTTCGGCAAGAGGCTCTGCCGTGGCCGAGCGCCATGAGATGTTGCGTCTCTGGGAAAGCACAGATCCCCACTGCTGTGGTGCCTGTAGATAGGGAGCCAAGGGTAGGTGAAGAGCAGCAAGAGCTTTCAGGGCTGGGCCCTTCCTTGTGGGAGAAGGAGCCGGACGTTTGCCTTTTCGGCAAGAGGCTCTGCCGCGGCCGAGCGCCATGAGATGTTGCGTCTCTGGGAAAGCACAGAGCCCCACTGCTGTGGTGCCCGGAGATAGGGTTCCAAGGGTAGGTGACGAGCAGCAAGAGCTTTCAGGGCTGGGCCCTGCCTTGTGGGAGAAGGAGCCGGACGTTTGCCTTTTCGGCAAGAGGCTCTGCCGCGGCCGAGCGCCATGAGATGTTGCGTCTCTGGGAAAGCACAGATCCCCACTGCTGCTGTGCCTGGAGATAGGGCGCCAAGGCACCGTGAAGAGCAGCAAGAGCTTTCAGGGCTGGGCCCTTCCTTGTGGGAGAAGGAGCCGGACGTTTGCCTTTTCGGCAAGAGGCTGTGCCGCGGCCGAGCGCCATGAGATGTTGCGTCTCTGGGAAAGCACAGATCCCCACTGCTGTTGTGCCTGTAGACAGGGCGCCAAGGCACCGTGAAGAGCAGCAAGAGCTTTCAGGGCTGGGCCCTTCCTTGTGGGAGAAGGAGCCGGACGTTTGCCTTTTCGGCAAGAGGCTCTGCCGCGGCCGAGCGCCATGAGATGTTGCGTCTCTGGGAAAGCACAGAGCCCCACTGCTGTGGTGCCTGTAGATAGGCTTCCAAGGGTAAGTGACGAACAGCAAGAGCTTTCAGGGCTGAGCCCTTCCTTGTGGGAGAAGGAGCCGGACGTTTGCCTTTTCGGCAAGAGGCTCTGTCGCGGCCGAGCGCCATGAGATGTTGCGTCTCTGGGAAAGCACAGATCCCCACTGCTGTGGTGCCTGTAGGTAGGGCGCCAAGGGTAGGTGAAGAGCAGCAAGAGCTTTCAGGGCTGAGCCCTTCCTTGTGGGAGAAGGAGCCGGACGTTTGCCTTTTCGGCAAGAGGCTCTGCCGCGGCCGAGCGCCATGAGATGTTGCGTCTCTGGGAAAGCACAGAGCCCCACTGCTGTGGTGCCTGGAGATAGGGCGCCAAGGCACCGTGAAGAGCAGCAAGAGCTTTCAGGGCTGGGCCCTTCCTCGTGGGAGAAGGAGCCGGACGTTTGCCTTTTCGGCAAGAGGCTCTGCCGTGGCCGAGTGCCATGAGATGTTGCGTCTCTGGGAAAGCACAGATGCCCACAGCTGTGGTGCCTGTAGGTAGGGCGCCAAGGGTAGGTGAAGAGCAGCAAGAGCTTTCAGGGCTGAGCCCTTCCTTGTGGGAGAAGGAGCCGGACGTTTGCCTTTTCGGCAAGAGGCTCTGCCGCGGCCGAGTGCAATGAGATGTTGCGTCTCTGGGAAAGCACAGAGCCCCACTGCTGTGGTGCCTGTAGATAGGCTTCCAAGGGTAGGTGAAGAGCAGCAAGAGCTTTCAGGGCTGGGCCCTTCCTTGTGGGAGAAGGAGCCGACGTTTGCCTTTTCGGCAAGAGGCTCTGCCGCGGCCGAGCGCCATGAGATGTTGCGTCTCTGTGAAAGCACAGATCCCCACTGCTGTTGTGCCTGTAGGTAGGGCGCCAAGGGTAGGTGAAGAGCAGCAAGAGCTTTCAGGGCTGAGCCCTTCCTTGTGGGAGAAGGAGCCGGACGTTTGCCTTTTCGGCAAGAGGCTCTGCCGCGGCCGAGCGCCATGAGATGTTGCGTCTCTGGGAAAGCACAGAGCCCCACTGCTGTGGTGCCTGGAGATAGGGTTCCAAGGGTAGGTGACGAGCAGCAAGAGCTTTCCGGGCTGGGCCCTTCCTTGTGGGAGAAGGAGCCGGACGTTTGCCTTTTCGGCAAGAGGCTTTGCCGCGGCCGAGCGCCATGAGATGTTGCGTCTCTGGGAAAGCACAGATCCCCACTGCTGATGTGCCTGGAGATAGGGTGCCAAGGCACCGTGAAGAGCAGCAAGAGCTTTCAGGGCTGGGCCCTTCCTTGTGGGAGAAGGAGCCGGACGTTTGCCTTTTCGGCAAGAGGCTCTGCCGCGGCCGAAAGCCATGAGATGTTGCGTCTCTGGGAAAGCACAGATCCCCACTGCTGTGGTGCCTGTAGGTAGGGCGCCAAGGGTAGGTGAAGAGCAGCAAGAGCTTTCAGGGCTGGGCCCTTCCTTGTGGGAGAAGGAGCCGGACGTTTGCCTTTTCGGCAAGAGGCTCTGTCGCGGCCGAGTGCCATGAGATGTTGCGTCTCTGGGAAAGCACAGATCCCCACTGCTGTGGTGCCTGTAGGTAGGGCGCCAAGGGTAGGTGAAGAGCAGCAAGAGCTTTCAGGGCTGAGCCCTTCCTTGTGGGAGAAGGAGCCGGACGTTTGCCTTTTCGGCAAGAGGCTCTGCCGCGGCCGAGCGCCATGAGATGTTGCGTCTCTGGGAAAGCACAGATCTCCACTGCTGCTGTGCCTGGAGATAGGCTTCCAAGGGTAAGTGACGAGCAGCAAGAGCTTTCCGGGCTGGGCCCTTCCTTGTGGGAGAAGGAGCCGGACGTTTGCCTTTTCGGCAAGAGGCTCTGCCGCGGCCGAGCGCCATGAGATGTTGCGTCTCTGGGAAAGCACAGATGCCCACTGCTGTGGTGCCTGTAGGTAGGGTAGGTGACGAGCAGCAAGAGCTTTCAGGGCTGGGCCCTGCCTTGTGGGAGAAGGAGCCGGACGTTTGCCTTTTCGGCAAGAGGCTCTGCCGAGGCCGAGCGCCATGAGATGTTGCGTCTCTGGGAAAGCACAGATCCCCACTGCTGATGTGCCTGTAGATAGGGCGCCAAGGCACCGTGAAGAGCAGCAAGAGCTTTCAGGGCTGGGCCCTTCTTTGTGGGAGAAGGAGCCGGACGTTTGCCTTTTCGGCAAGAGGCTCTGCCGCGGCCGAGCGACATGAGATGTTGCGTCTCTGGGAAAGCACAGAGCCCCACTGCTGTTGTGCCTGTAGATAGGGCTCCAAGGGTAGGTGAGGAGCAGGAAGAGCTTTCAGGGCTGGGCCCTTCCTTGTGGGAGAAGGTGCCGGACGTTTGCCTTTTCGGCAAGAGGCTCTGTCGCGGCCGAGCGCCATGAGGTGTTGTGTCTCTGGGAAAGCACAGATCCCCACTGCTGCTGTGCCTGGAGATAGGGCGCCAAGGGTAGGTGAAGAGCAGCAAGAGCTTTCAGGGCTGGGCCCTGCCTTGTGGGAGAAGGAGCCGGACGTTTGCCTTTTCGGCAAGAGGCTCTGCCGCGGCCGAGCGCCATGAGATGTTGCGTCTCTGGGAAAGCACAGAGCCCCAGTGCTGCTGTGCCTGGAGATAGGGTTCCAAGGGTAGGTGAAGAGCAGCAAGAGCTTTTAGGGCTGGGCCCTTCCTTGTTGGAGAAGGAGCCGGACGTTTGCCTTTTCGGCAAGAGGCTCTGCCGCGGCCGAGCGCCATGAGATGTTGCGTCTCTGGGAAAGCACAGATCTCCACTGCTGCTGTGCCTGGAGATAGGGCGCCAAGGCACTGTGAAGAGCAGCAAGAGCTTTCAGGGCTGGGCCTTTCCTCGTGGGACAAGGAGCCGGACGTTTGCCTTTTCGGCAAGAGGCTGTGCCGCGGCCGAGCGCCATGAGATGTTGCGTCTCTGGGAAAGCACAGATCCCCACTGCTGCTGTGCCTGGAGATAGGGCGCCAAGGCACCGTGAAGAGCAGCAATAGCTTTCAGGGCTGGGCCCTTCCTTGTGGGAGAAGGAGCCGGACGTTTGCCTTTTCGGCAAGAGGCTCTGCCGTGGCCGAGCGCCATGAGATGTTGCGTCTCTGGGAAAGCACAGATCCCCACTGCTGTGGTGCCTGTAGATAGGGAGCCAAGGGTAGGTGAAGAGCAGCAAGAGCTTTCAGGGCTGGGCCCTTCCTTGTGGGAGAAGGAGCCGGACGTTTGCCTTTTCGGCAAGAGGCTCTGCCGCGGCCGAGCGCCATGAGATGTTGCGTCTCTGGGAAAGCACAGAGCCCCACTGCTGTGGTGCCCGGAGATAGGGTTCCAAGGGTAGGTGACGAGCAGCAAGAGCTTTCAGGGCTGGGCCCTGCCTTGTGGGAGAAGGAGCCGGACGTTTGCCTTTTCGGCAAGAGGCTCTGCCGCGGCCGAGCGCCATGAGATGTTGCGTCTCTGGGAAAGCACAGATCCCCACTGCTGCTGTGCCTGGAGATAGGGCGCCAAGGCACCGTGAAGAGCAGCAAGAGCTTTCAGGGCTGGGCCCTTCCTTGTGGGAGAAGGAGCCGGACGTTTGCCTTTTCGGCAAGAGGCTGTGCCGCGGCCGAGCGCCATGAGATGTTGCGTCTCTGGGAAAGCACAGATCCCCACTGCTGTTGTGCCTGTAGACAGGGCGCCAAGGCACCGTGAAGAGCAGCAAGAGCTTTCAGGGCTGGGCCCTTCCTTGTGGGAGAAGGAGCCGGACGTTTGCCTTTTCGGCAAGAGGCTCTGCCGCGGCCGAGCGCCATGAGATGTTGCGTCTCTGGGAAAGCACAGAGCCCCACTGCTGTGGTGCCTGTAGATAGGCTTCCAAGGGTAAGTGACGAACAGCAAGAGCTTTCAGGGCTGAGCCCTTCCTTGTGGGAGAAGGAGCCGGACGTTTGCCTTTTCGGCAAGAGGCTCTGTCGCGGCCGAGCGCCATGAGATGTTGCGTCTCTGGGAAAGCACAGATCCCCACTGCTGTGGTGCCTGTAGGTAGGGCGCCAAGGGTAGGTGAAGAGCAGCAAGAGCTTTCAGGGCTGAGCCCTTCCTTGTGGGAGAAGGAGCCGGACGTTTGCCTTTTCGGCAAGAGGCTCTGCCGCGGCCGAGCGCCATGAGATGTTGCGTCTCTGGGAAAGCACAGAGCCCCACTGCTGTGGTGCCTGGAGATAGGGCGCCAAGGCACCGTGAAGAGCAGCAAGAGCTTTCAGGGCTGGGCCCTTCCTCGTGGGAGAAGGAGCCGGACGTTTGCCTTTTCGGCAAGAGGCTCTGCCGTGGCCGAGTGCCATGAGATGTTGCGTCTCTGGGAAAGCACAGATGCCCACAGCTGTGGTGCCTGTAGGTAGGGCGCCAAGGGTAGGTGAAGAGCAGCAAGAGCTTTCAGGGCTGAGCCCTTCCTTGTGGGAGAAGGAGCCGGACGTTTGCCTTTTCGGCAAGAGGCTCTGTCGCGGCAGAGCGCCATGAGATGTTGCGTCTCTGGGAAAGCACAGATCCCCACTGCTGCTGTGCCTATAGGTAGGGCGCCAAGGGTAGGTGAAGAGCAGCAAGAGCTTTCAGGGCTGAGCCCTTCCTTGTGGGAGAAGGAGCCGGACGTTTGCCTTTTCGGCAAGAGGCTCTGCCGCGGCCGAGTGCAATGAGATGTTGCGTCTCTGGGAAAGCACAGAGCCCCACTGCTGTGGTGCCTGTAGATAGGCTTCCAAGGGTAGGTGAAGAGCAGCAAGAGCTTTCAGGGCTGGGCCCTTCCTTGTGGGAGAAGGAGCCGGACGTTTGCCTTTTCGGCAAGAGGCTCTGCCGCGGCCGAGCGCCATGAGATGTTGCGTCTCTGTGAAAGCACAGATCCCCACTGCTGTTGTGCCTGTAGGTAGGGCGCCAAGGGTAGGTGAAGAGCAGCAAGAGCTTTCAGGGCTGAGCCCTTCCTTGTGGGAGAAGGAGCCGGACGTTTGCCTTTTCGGCAAGAGGCTCTGCCGCGGCCGAGCGCCATGAGATGTTGCGTCTCTGGGAAAGCACAGAGCCCCACTGCTGTGGTGCCTGGAGATAGGGTTCCAAGGGTAGGTGACGAGCAGCAAGAGCTTTCCGGGCTGGGCCCTTCCTTGTGGGAGAAGGAGCCGGACGTTTGCCTTTTCGGCAAGAGGCTTTGCCGCGGCCGAGCGCCATGAGATGTTGCGTCTCTGGGAAAGCACAGAGCCCCACTGCTGTGGTGCCTGGAGATAGGGTGCCAAGGCACCGTGAAGAGCAGCAAGAGCTTTCAGGGCTGGGCCCTTCCTTGTGGGAGAAGGAGCCGGACGTTTGCCTTTTCGGCAAGAGGCTCTGCCGCGGCCGAAAGCCATGAGATGTTGCGTCTCTGGGAAAGCACAGATCCCCACTGCTGTGGTGCCTGTAGGTAGGGCGCCAAGGGTAGGTGAAGAGCAGCAAGAGCTTTCAGGGCTGGGCCCTTCCTTGTGGGAGAAGGAGCCGGACGTTTGCCTTTTCGGCAAGAGGCTCTGTCGCGGCCGAGTGCCATGAGATGTTGCGTCTCTGGGAAAGCACAGATCCCCACTGCTGTGGTGCCTGTAGGTAGGGCGCCAAGGGTAGGTGAAGAGCAGCAAGAGCTTTCAGGGCTGAGCCCTTCCTTGTGGGAGAAGGAGCCGGACGTTTGCCTTTTCGGCAAGAGGCTCTGCCGCGGCCGAGCGCCATGAGATGTTGCGTCTCTGGGAAAGCACAGAGCCCCACTGCTGTGGTGCCTGTAGATAGGCTTCCAAGGGTAAGTGACGAGCAGCAAGAGCTTTCCGGGCTGGGCCCTTCCTTGTGGGAGAAGGAGCCGGACGTTTGCCTTTTCGGCAAGAGGCTCTGCCGCGGCCGAGCGCCATGAGATGTTGCGTCTCTGGGAAAGCACAGATGCCCACTGCTGTGGTGCCTGTAGGTAGGGTAGGTGACGAGCAGCAAGAGCTTTCAGGGCTGGGCCCTGCCTTGTGGGAGAAGGAGCCGGACGTTTGCCTTTTCGGCAAGAGGCTCTGCCGCGGGCCGAGCGCCATGAGATGTTGCGTCTCTGGGAAAGCACAGAGCCCCACTGCTGATGTGCCTGTAGATAGGGCGCCAAGGCACCGTGAACAGCAGCAAGAGCTTTCAGGGCTGGGCCCTTCCTTGTGGGAGAAGGAGCCGGACGTTTGCCTTTTCGGCAAGAGGCTCTGCCGCGGCCGAGCGACATGAGATGTTGCGTCTCTGGGAAAGCACAGAGCCCCACTGCTGTTGTGCCTGTAGATAGGGCTCCAAGGGTAGGTGAGGAGCAGGAAGAGCTTTCAGGGCTGGGCCCTTCCTTGTGGGAGAAGGTGCCGGACGTTTGCCTTTTCGGCAAGAGGCTCTGTCGCGGCCGAGCGCCATGAGGTGTTGTGTCTCTGGGAAAGCACAGATCCCCACTGCTGCTGTGCCTGGAGATAGGGCGCCAAGGGTAGGTGAAGAGCAGCAAGAGCTTTCAGGGCTGGGCCCTGCCTTGTGGGAGAAGGAGCCGGACGTTTGCCTTTTCGGCAAGAGGCTCTGCCGCGGCCGAGCGCCATGAGATGTTGCGTCTCTGGGAAAGCACAGATCCCCAGTGCTGCTGTGCCTGGAGATAGGGTTCCAAGGGTAGGTGAAGAGCAGCAAGAGCTTTCAGGGCTGGGCCCTTCCTTGTGGGAGAAGGAGCCGGACGTTTGCCTTTTCGGCAAGAGGCTCTGCCGCGGCCGAGCGCCATGAGATGTTGCGTCTCTGGGAAAGCACAGATCTCCACTGCTGCTGTGCCTGGAGATAGGGCGCCAAGGCACTGTGAAGAGCAGCAAGAGCTTTCAGGGCTGGGCCTTTCCTCGTGGGACAAGGAGCCGGACGTTTGCCTTTTCGGCAAGAGGCTGTGCCGCGGCCGAGCGCCATGAGATGTTGCGTCTCTGGGAAAGCACAGATCCCCACTGCTGCTGTGCCTGGAGATAGGGCGCCAAGGCACCGTGAAGAGCAGCAATAGCTTTCAGGGCTGGGCCCTTCCTTGTGGGAGAAGGAGCCGGACGTTTGCCTTTTCGGCAAGAGGCTCTGCCGTGGCCGAGCGCCATGAGATGTTGCGTCTCTGGGAAAGCACAGATCCCCAGTACTGCTGTGGTGCCTGTAGATAGGGAGCCAAGGGTAGGTGAAGAGCAGCAAGAGCTTTCAGGGCTGGGCCCTTCCTTGTGGGAGAAGGAGCCGGACGTTTGCCTTTTCGGCAAGAGGCTCTGCCGCGGCCGAGCGCCATGAGATGTTGCGTCTCTGGGAAAGCACAGAGCCCCACTGCTGTGGTGCCCGGAGATAGGGTTCCAAGGGTAGGTGACGAGCAGCAAGAGCTTTCAGGGCTGGGCCCTGCCTTGTGGGAGAAGGAGCCGGACGTTTGCCTTTTCGGCAAGAGGCTCTGCCGCGGCCGAGCGCCATGAGATGTTGCGTCTCTGGGAAAGCACAGATCCCCACTGCTGCTGTGCCTGGAGATAGGGCGCCAAGGCACCGTGAAGAGCAGCAAGAGCTTTCAGGGCTGGGCCCTTCCTTGTGGGAGAAGGAGCCGGACGTTTGCCTTTTCGGCAAGAGGCTGTGCCGCGGCCGAGCGCCATGAGATGTTGCGTCTCTGGGAAAGCACAGATCCCCACTGCTGTTGTGCCTGTAGACAGGGCGCCAAGGCACCATGAAGAGCAGCAAGAGCTTTCAGGGCTGGGCCCTTCCTTGTGGGAGAAGGAGCCGGACGTTTGCCTTTTCGGCAAGAGGCTCTGCCGCGGCCGAGCGCCATGAGATGTTGCGTCTCTGGGAAAGCACAGATGCCCACTGCTGTGGTGCCTGTAGGTAGGGCTCCAAGGGTAGGTGAAGAGCAGCAAGAGCTTTCAGGGCTGAGCCCTTCCTTGTGGGAGAAGGAGCCGGACGTTTGCCTTTTCGGCAAGAGGCTCTGTCGCGGCCGAGCGCCATGAGATGTTGCGTCTCTGGGAAAGCACAGATCCCCACTGCTGTGGTGCCTGTAGGTAGGGCGCCAAGGGTAGGTGAAGAGCAGCAAGAGCTTTCGGGGCTGAGCCCTTCCTTGTGGGAGAAGGAGCCGGACGTTTGCCTTTTCGGCAAGAGGCTCTGCCGCGGCCGAGCGCCATGAGATGTTGCGTCTCTGGGAAAGCACAGAGCCCCACTGCTGTGGTGCCTGGAGATAGGGTTCCAAGGGTAGGTGACGAGCAGCAAGAGCTTTCAGGGCTGAGCCCTTCCTTGTGGGAGAAGGAGCCGGACGTTTGCCTTTTCGGCAAGAGGCTCTGCCGCGGCCGAGCGCCATGAGATGTTGCGTCTCTGGGAAAGCACAGAGCCCCACTGCTGTGGTGCCTGTAGATAGGCTTCCAAGGGTAAGTGACGAGCAGCAAGAGCTTTCAGGGCTGAGCCCTTCCTTGTGGGAGAAGGAGCCGGACGTTTGCCTTTTCGGCAAGAGGCTCTGTCGCGGCCGAGCGCCATGAGATGTTGCGTCTCTGGGAAAGCACAGATCCCCACTGCTGTGGTGCCTGTAGGTAGGGCGCCAAGGATAGGTGAAGAGCAGCAAGAGCTTTCAGGGCTGAGCCCTTCCTTGTGGGAGAAGGAGCCGGACGTTTGCCTTTTCGGCAAGAGGCTCTGCCGCGGCCGAGCGCCATGAGATGTTGCGTCTCTGGGAAAGCACAGAGCCCCACTGCTGTGGTGCCTGGAGATAGGGCGCCAAGGCACCGTGAAGAGCAGCAAGAGCTTTCAGGGCTGGGCCCTTCCTCGTGGGAGAAGGAGCCGGACGTTTGCCTTTTCGGCAAGAGGCTCTGCCGCGGCCGAGTGCCATGAGATGTTGCGTCTCTGGGAAAGCACAGATGCCCACTGCTGTGGTGCCTGTAGGTAGGGCGCCAAGGGTAGGTGAAGAGCAGCAAGAGCTTTCAGGGCTGAGCCCTTCCTTGTGGGAGAAGGAGCCGGACGTTTGCCTTTTCGGCAAGAGGCTCTGTCGCGGCCGAGCGCCATGAGATGTTGCGTCTCTGGGAAAGCACAGAGCCCCACTGCTGTGGTGCCTGTAGATAGGCTTCCAAGGGTAAGTGACGAGCAGCAAGAGCTTTCAGGGCTGGGCCCTTCCTTGTGGGAGAAGGAGCCGGACGTTTGCCTTTTTGGCAAGAGGCTCTGCCGCGGCCGAGCGCCATGAGATGTTGCGTCTCTGTGAAAGCACAGATCCCCACTGCTGTGGTGCCTGTAGGTAGGGCGCCAAGGGTAGGTGAAGAGCAGCAAGAGCTTTCAGGGCTGAGCCCTTCCTTGTGGGAGAAGGAGCTGGACGTTTGCCTTTTCGGCAAGAGGCTCTGCCGCGGCCGAGCGCCATGAGATGTTGCGTCTCTGGGAAAGCACAGAGCCCCACTGCTGTGGTGCCTGGAGATAGGGTTCCAAGGGTAGGTGACGAGCAGCAAGAGCTTTCAGGGCTGGGCCCTGCCTTGTGGGAGAAGGAGCCGGACGTTTGCCTTTTCGGCAAGAGGCTCTGCCGCGGCCGAGCGCCATGAGATGTTGCGTCTCTGGGAAAGCACAGATGCCCACCGCTGTTGTGCCTGTAGATAGGGCGCCAAGGCACCGTGAAGAGCAGCAAGAGCTTTCCGGGCTGGGCCCTTCCTTGTGGGAGAAGGAGCCGGACGTTTGCCTTTTCGGCAAGAGGCTGTGCCGCGGCCGAGCGCCATGAGATGTTGCGTCTCTGGGAAAGCACAGAGCCCCACTGCTGTGGTGCCTGGAGATAGGGTGCCAAGGCACCGTGAAGAGCAGCAAGAGCTTTCAGGGCTGGGCCCTTCCTTGTGGGAGAAGGAGCCGGACGTTTGCCTTTTCGGCAAGAGGCTCTGCCGCGGCCGAGCGCCATGAGATGTTGCGTCTCTGGGAAAGCACTGAGCCCCACTGCTGTGGTGCCTGTAGGTAGGGCGCCAAGGGTAGGTGAAGAGCAGCAAGAGCTTTCAGGGCTGAGCCCTTCCTTGTGGGAGAAGGAGCCGGACGTTTGCCTTTTCGGCAAGAGGCTCTGTCGCGGCCGAGCGCCATGAGATGTTGCGTCTCTGGGAAAGCACAGATCCCCACTGCTGTGGTGCCTGTAGATAGGGCGCCAAGGCTCTGTGAAGAGCAGCAAGAGCTTTCAGGGCTGAGCCCTTCCTTGTGGGAGAAGGAGCCGGACGTTTGCCTTTTCGGCAAGAGGCTCTGCCGCGGCCGAGCGCCATGAGATGTTGCGTCTCTGGGAAAGCACAGAGCCCCACTGCTGTGGTGCCTGGAGATAGGGTTCCAAGGGTAGGTGACGAGCAGCAAGAGCTTTCAGGGCTGAGCCCTTCCTTGTGGGAGAAGGAGCCGGACGTTTGCCTTTTCGGCAAGAGGCTCTGCCGCGGCCGAGCGCCATGAGATGTTGCGTCTCTGGGAAAGCACAGATGCCCACTGCTGTGGTGCCTGTAGGTAGGGCGCCAAGGGTAGGTGAAGAGCAGCAAGAGCTTTCAGGGCTGAGCCCTTCCTTGTGGGAGAAGGAGCCGGACGTTTGCCTTTTCGGCAAGAGGCTCTGTCGCGGCCGAGCGCCATGAGATGTTGCGTCTCTGGGAAAGCACAGATCCCCACTGCTGTGGTGCCTGTAGGTAGGGTAGGTGACGAGCAGCAAGAGCTTTCAGGGCTGGGCCCTGCCTTGTGGGAGAAGGAGCCGGACGTTTGCCTTTTAGGCAAGAGGCTCTGCCGCGGCCGAGCGCCATGAGATGTTGCGTCTCTGGGAAAGCACAGAGCCCCACTGCTGTGGTGCCCGTAGATAGGGCGCCTAGGCACCGTGAAGAGCAGCAAGAGCTTTCAGGGCTGGGCCCTTCCTTGTGGGAGAAGGAGCCGGACGTTTGCCTTTTCGGCAAGAGGCTCTGCCGCGGCCGAGTGCCATGAGATGTTGCGTCTCTGGGAAAGCACAGATCCCCACTGCTGTTGTGCCTGTAGGTAGGGCGCCAAGGGTAGGTGAAGAGCAGCAAGAGCTTTCAGGGCTGGGCCCTTCCTTGTGGGAGAAGGAGCCGGACGTTTGCCTTTTCGGCAAGAGGCTCTGTCGCGGCCGAGCGCCATGAGATGTTGCGTCTCTGGGAAAGCACTGAGCCCCACTGCTATTCTGCCTGTAGATAGGGCGCCAAGGCACCGTGAAGAGCAGCAAGAGCTTTCAGGGCTGGGCCCTTCCTTGTGGGAGAAGGAGCCGGACGTTTGCCTTTTCGGCAAGAGGCTCTGCCGCGGCCGAGCGCCATGAGATGTTGCGTCTCTGGGAAAGCACAGATCCCCAGTGCTGCTGTGCCTGGAGATAGGGCGCCAAGGCACTGTGAAGAGCAGCAAGAGCTTTCAGGGCTGGGCCCTTCCCTGTGGGAGAAGGAGCCGGACGTTTGCCTTTTCGGCAAGAGGCTCTGCCGCGGCCGAGCGCCATGAGATGTTGCGTCTCTGGAAAAGCACAGATCCCCACTGCTGATGTGCCTGGAGATAGGGCGCCAAGGCACCGTGAAGAGCAGCAAGAGCTTTCAGGGATGGGCCCTTCCTTGTGGGAGAAGGAGCCGGACGTTTGCCTTTTCGGCAAGAGGCTCTGCCGCGGCCGAGCGCCATGAGATGTTGCGTCTCTGGGAAAGCACAGAGCCCCACTGCTGTTGTGCCTGTAGATAGGGCTCCAAGGGTAGGTGAGGAGCAGGAAGAGCTTTCAGGGCTGGGCCCTTCCTTGTGGGAGGTGCCGGACGTTTGCCTTTTCGGCAAGAGGCTCTGTCGCGGCTGAGCGCCATGAGGTGTTGTGTCTCTGGGAAAGCACAGAGCCCCACTGCTGCTGTGCCTGGAGATAGGGCACCAAGGCACCGTGAAGAGCAGCAAGAGCTTTCAGGGCTGGGCCCTGCCTTGTGGGAGAAGGAGCCGGACGTTTGCCTTTTCGGCAAGAGGCTCTGCCGCGGCCGAGCGCCATGAGATGTTGCGTCTCTGGGAAAGCACAGATCCCCAGTGCTGCTGTGCCTGGAGATAGGGTTCCAAGGGTAGGTGAAGAGCAGCAAGAGCTTTCAGGGCTGGGCCCTTCCTTGTGGCAGAAGGAGCCGGACGTTTGCCTTTTCGGCAAGAGGCTCTGGCGCGGCCGAGCGCCATGAGATGTTGCGTCTCTGGGAAAGCACGGATCCCCACTGCTGTTGTGCCTGTAGGTAGGGCGCCAAGGCACCGTGAAGAGCAGCAAGAGCTTACAGGGCTGGGCCCTTCCTCGAGGGAGAAGGAGCCGGACGTTTGCCTTTTCGGCAAGAGGCTCTGCCGCGGCCGAGCGCCATGAGATGTTGCGTCTCTGGGAAAGCACAGATCCCCACTACTGTTGTGCCTGTAAATAGGGTGCCAAGGCACCGTGAAGAGCAGCAAGAGCTTTCAGGGCTGGGCCCTGCCTTGTGGCAGAAGGAGCCGGACGTTTGCCTTTTCGGCAAGAGGCTCTGCCGAGGCCGAGCGCCATGAGATGTTGCGTCTCTGGGAAAGCACAGATCCCCACTGCTGATGTGCCTGTAGATAGGGCGCCAAGGCACCGTGAGGAGCAGCAAGAGCTTTCAGGGCTGGGCCCTTCCTTGTGGGAGAAGGAGCCGGACGTTTGCCTTTTCGGCAAGAGGCTCTGCCGCGGCCGAGCGCCATGAGATGTTGCGTCTCTGGGAAAGCACAGAGCCCCACTGCTGTTGTGCCTGTAGATAGGGCTCCAAGGGTAGGTGAGGAGCAGGAAGAGCTTTCAGGGCTGGGCCCTTCCTTGTGGGAGAAGGTGCCGGACGTTTGCCTTTTCGGCAAGAGGCTCTGTCGCGGCCGAGCGCCATGAGGTGTTGTGTCTCTGGGAAAGCACAGATCCCCACTGCTGCTGTGCCTGGAGATAGGGCGCCAAGGCACGGTGAAGAGCAGCAAGAGCTTTCAGGGCTGGGCCCTGCCTTGTGGGAGAAGGAGCCGGACGTTTGCCTTTTCGGCAAGAGGCTCTGCCGCGGCCGAGCGCCATGAGATGTTGCGTCTCTGGGAAAGCACAGATCTCCACTGCTGCTGTGCCTGGAGATAGGGCGCCAAGGGTAGGTGAAGAGCAGCAAGAGCTTTCAGGGCTGGGCCCATCCTTGTGGGAGAAAAGCCAGACGTTTGTCTTTTCGGCAAGAGGCTCTGCCACGGCCGAGTGCCATGAGACGTTGCGTCTCTGGGAAAGCACAGATCCCCACTGCTGCTGTGCCTGGAGATAGGGCGCCAAGGCACCGTGAAGAGCAGCAATAGCTTTCAGGGCTGGGCCCTTCCTTGTGGGAGAAGGAGCCGGACGTTTGCCTTTTCGGCAAGAGGCTGTGCCGCGGCCGAGCGCCATGAGATGTTGCGTCTCTGGGAAAGCACAGATCCCCACTGCTTTTGTGCCTGTAGATAGGGAGCCAAGGGTAGGTGAAGAGCAGCAAGAGCTTTCAGGGCTGGGCCCTTCCTTGTGGGAGAAGGAGCCGGACGTTTGCCTTTTCGGCAAGAGGCTCTGCCGCGGCCGAGCGCCATGAGATGTTGCGTCTCTGGGAAAGCACAGATGCCCACTGCTGTGGTGCCTGTAGGTAGGGCGCCAAGGGTAGGTGAAGAGCAGCAAGAGCTTTCAGGGCTGAGCCCTTCCTTGTGGGAGAAGGAGCCGGACGTTTGCCTTTTCGGCAAGAGGCTCTGTCGCGGGCCGAGCGCCATGAGATGTTGCGTCTCTGGGAAAGCACAGATCCCCACTGCTGTGGTGCCTGTAGATAGGCCGCCAAGGCACTGTGAAGAGCAGCAAGAGCTTTCAGGGCTGAGCCCTTCCTTGTGGGAGAAGGAGCCGGACGTTTGCCTTTTCGGCAAGAGGCTCTGCCGCGGCCGAGCGCCATGAGATGTTGCGTCTCTGGGAAAGCACAGAGCCCCACTGCTGTGGTGCCTGGAGATAGGGTTCCAAGGGTAGGTGACGAGCAGCAAGAGCTTTCAGGGCTGAGCCCTTCCTTGTGGGAGAAGGAGCCGGACGTTTGCCTTTTCGGCAAGAGGCTCTGCCGCGGCCGAGCGCCATGAGATGTTGCGTCTCTGGGAAAGCACAGATGCCCACTGCTGTGGTGCCTGTAGGTAGGGCGCCAAGGGTAGGTGAAGAGCAGCAAGAGCTTTCAGGGCTGAGCCCTTCCTTGTGGGAGAAGGAGCCGGACGTTTGCCTTTTCGGCAAGAGGCTCTGTCGCGGCCGAGCGCCATGAGATGTTGCGTCTCTGGGAAAGCACAGATCCCCACTGCTGTGGTGCCTGTAGGTAGGGTAGGTGACGAGCAGCAAGAGCTTTCAGGGCTGGGCCCTGCCTTGTGGGAGAAGGAGCCGGACGTTTGCCTTTAGGCAAGAGGCTCTGCCGCGGCCGAGCGCCATGAGATGTTGCGTCTCTGGGAAAGCACAGAGCCCCACTGCTGTGGTGCCCGTAGATAGGGCGCCTAGGCACCGTGAAGAGCAGCAAGAGCTTTCAGGGCTGGGCCCTTCCTTGTGGGAGAAGGAGCCGGACGTTTGCCTTTTCGGCAAGAGGCTCTGCCGCGGCCGAGTGCCATGAGATGTTGCGTCTCTGGGAAAGCACAGATCCCCACTGCTGTTGTGCCTGTAGGTAGGGCGCCAAGGGTAGGTGAAGAGCAGCAAGAGCTTTCAGGGCTGGGCCCTTCCTTGTGGGAGAAGGAGCCGGACGTTTGCCTTTTCGGCAAGAGGCTCTGTCGCGGCCGAGCGCCATGAGATGTTGCGTCTCTGGGAAAGCACTGAGCCCCACTGCTATTCTGCCTGTAGATAGGGCGCCAAGGCACCGTGAAGAGCAGCAAGAGCTTTCAGGGCTGGGCCCTTCCTTGTGGGAGAAGGAGCCGGACGTTTGCCTTTTCGGCAAGAGGCTCTGCCGCGGCCGAGCGCCATGAGATGTTGCGTCTCTGGGAAAGCACAGATCCCCAGTGCTGCTGTGCCTGGAGATAGGGCGCCAAGGCACTGTGAAGAGCAGCAAGAGCTTTCAGGGCTGGGCCCTTCCCTGTGGGAGAAGGAGCCGGACGTTTGCCTTTTCGGCAAGAGGCTCTGCCGCGGCCGAGCGCCATGAGATGTTGCGTCTCTGGAAAAGCACAGATCCCCACTGCTGATGTGCCTGGAGATAGGGCGCCAAGGCACCGTGAAGAGCAGCAAGAGCTTTCAGGGATGGGCCCTTCCTTGTGGGAGAAGGAGCCGGACGTTTGCCTTTTCGGCAAGAGGCTCTGCCGCGGCCGAGCGCCATGAGATGTTGCGTCTCTGGGAAAGCACAGAGCCCCACTGCTGTTGTGCCTGTAGATAGGGCTCCAAGGGTAGGTGAGGAGCAGGAAGAGCTTTCAGGGCTGGGCCCTTCCTTGTGGGAGGTGCCGGACGTTTGCCTTTTCGGCAAGAGGCTCTGTCGCGGCTGAGCGCCATGAGGTGTTGTGTCTCTGGGAAAGCACAGAGCCCCACTGCTGCTGTGCCTGGAGATAGGGCACCAAGGCACCGTGAAGAGCAGCAAGAGCTTTCAGGGCTGGGCCCTGCCTTGTGGGAGAAGGAGCCGGACGTTTGCCTTTTCGGCAAGAGGCTCTGCCGCGGCCGAGCGCCATGAGATGTTGCGTCTCTGGGAAAGCACAGATCCCCAGTGCTGCTGTGCCTGGAGATAGGGTTCCAAGGGTAGGTGAAGAGCAGCAAGAGCTTTCAGGGCTGGGCCCTTCCTTGTGGCAGAAGGAGCCGGACGTTTGCCTTTTCGGCAAGAGGCTCTGGCGCGGCCGAGCGCCATGAGATGTTGCGTCTCTGGGAAAGCACGGATCCCCACTGCTGTTGTGCCTGTAGGTAGGGCGCCAAGGCACCGTGAAGAGCAGCAAGAGCTTACAGGGCTGGGCCCTTCCTCGAGGGAGAAGGAGCCGGACGTTTGCCTTTTCGGCAAGAGGCTCTGCCGCGGCCGAGCGCCATGAGATGTTGCGTCTCTGGGAAAGCACAGATCCCCACTACTGTTGTGCCTGTAAATAGGGTGCCAAGGCACCGTGAAGAGCAGCAAGAGCTTTCAGGGCTGGGCCCTGCCTTGTGGCAGAAGGAGCCGGACGTTTGCCTTTTCGGCAAGAGGCTCTGCCGAGGCCGAGCGCCATGAGATGTTGCGTCTCTGGGAAAGCACAGATCCCCACTGCTGATGTGCCTGTAGATAGGGCGGCAAGGCACCGTGAAGAGCAGCAAGAGCTTTCAGGGCTGGGCCCTTCCTTCTGGGAGAAGGAGCCGGACGTTTGCCTTTTCGGCAAGAGGCTCTGCCGCGGCCGAGCGCCATGAGATGTTGCGTCTCTGGGAAAGCACAGAGCCCCACTGCTGTTGTGCCTGTAGATAGGGCTCCAAGGGTAGGTGAGGAGCAGGAAGAGCTTTCAGGGCTGGGCCCTTCCTTGTGGGAGAAGGTGCCGGACGTTTGCCTTTTCGGCAAGAGGCTCTGTCGCGGCCGAGCGCCATGAGGTGTTGTGTCTCTGGGAAAGCACAGATCCCCACTGCTGTGGTGCCTGTAGATAGGGCGCCAAGGCACGGTGAAGAGCAGCAAGAGCTTTCAGGGCTGGGCCCTGCCTTGTGGGAGAAGGAGCCGGACGTTTGCCTTTTCGGCAAGAGGCTCTGCCGCGGCCGAGCGCCATGAGATGTTGCGTCTCTGGGAAAGCACAGATCTCCACTGCTGCTGTGCCTGGAGATAGGGCGCCAAGGCACCGTGAAGAGCAGCAAGAGCTTTCAGGGCTGGGCCTTTCCTCGTGGGACAAGGAGCCGGACGTTTGCCTTTTCGGCAAGAGGCTGTGCCGCGGCCGAGCGCCATGAGATGTTGCGTCTCTGGGAAAGCACAGATCCCCACTGCTGCTGTGCCTGGAGATAGGGCGCCAAGGCACCGTGAAGAGCAGCAATAGCTTTCAGGGCTGGGCCCTTCCTTGTGGGAGAAGGAGCCGGACGTTTGCCTTTTCGGCAAGAGGCTGTGCCGCGGCCGAGCGCCATGAGATGTTGCGTCTCTGGGAAAGCACAGATCCCCACTGCTTTTGTGCCTGTAGATAGGGAGCCAAGGGTAGGTGAAGAGCAGCAAGAGCTTTCAGGGCTGGGCCCTTCCTTGTGGGAGAAGGAGCCGGACGTTTGCCTTTTCGGCAAGAGGCTCTGCCGCGGCCGAGCGCCATGAGATGTTGCGTCTCTGGGAAAGCACAGAGCCCCACTGCTGTGGTGCCTGGAGATAGGGTTCCAAGGGTAGGTGACGAGCAGCAAGAGCTTTCAGGGCTGGGCCCTGCCTTGTGGGAGAAGGAGCCGGACGTTTGCCTTTTCGGCAAGAGGCTCTGCCGCGGCCGAGCGCCATGAGATGTTGCGTCTCTGGGAAAGCACAGATCCCCACTGCTGCTGTGCCTGGAGATAGGGCGCCAAGGCACCGTGAAGAGCAGCAAGAGCTTTCAGGGCTGGGCCCTTCCTTGTGGGAGAAGGAGCCGGACGTTTGCCTTTTCGGCAAGAGGCTGTGCCGCGGCCGAGCGCCATGAGATGTTGCGTCTCTGGGAAAGCACAGATCCCCACTGCTGTTGTGCCTGTAGATAGGGCGCCAAGGCACCATGAAGAGCAGCAAGAGCTTTCAGGGCTGGGCCCTTCCTTGTGGGAGAAGGAGCCGGACGTTTGCCTTTTCGGCAAGAGGCTCTGCCGCGGCCGAGCGCCATGAGATGTTGCGTCTCTGGGAAAGCACAGATGCCCACTGCTGTGGTGCCTGTAGGTAGGGCTCTCCAAGGGTAGGTGAAGAGCAGCAAGAGCTTTCAGGGCTGAGCCCTTCCTTGTGGGAGAAGGAGCCGGACGTTTGCCTTTTCGGCAAGAGGCTCTGTCGCGGCCGAGCGCCATGAGATGTTGCGTCTCTGGGAAAGCACAGATCCCCACTGCTGTGGTGCCTGTAGGTAGGGCGCCAAGGGTAGGTGAAGAGCAGCAAGAGCTTTCGGGTCTGAGCCCTTCCTTGTGGGAGAAGGAGCCGGACGTTTGCCTTTTCGGCAAGAGGCTCTGCCGCGGCCGAGCACCATGAGATGTTGCGTCTCTGGGAAAGCACAGAGCCCCACTGCTGTGGTGCCTGGAGATAGGGTTCCAAGGGTAGGTGAAGAGCAGCAAGAGCTTTCAGGGCTGGGCCCTTCCTTGTGGGAGAAGGAGCCGGACATTTGCCTTTTCGGCAAGAGGCTCTGCCGCGGCCGAGCGCCATGAGATGTTGCGTCTCTGGGAAAGCACAGAGCCCCACTGCTGTGGTGCCTGTAGATAGGCTTCCTAGGGTAAGTGACGAGCAGCAAGAGCTTTCAGGGCTGAGCCCTTCCTTGTGGGAGAAGGAGCCGGACGTTTGCCTTTTCGGCAAGAGGCTCTGCCGCGGCCGAGCGCCATGAGATGTTGCGTCTCTGGGAAAGCACAGAGCCCCACTGCTGTGGTGCCTGGAGATAGGGCGCCAAGGCACCGTGAAGAGCAGCAAGAGCTTTCAGGGCTGGGCCCTGCCTCGTGGGAGAAGGAGCCGGACGTTTGCCTGTTCGGCAAGAGGCTCTGCCGCGGCCGAGTGCCATGAGATGTTGCGTCTCTGGGAAAGCACAGATGCCCACTGCTGTGGTGCCTGTAGGTAGGGCGCCAAGGGTAGGTGAAGAGCAGCAAGAGCTTTCAGGACTGAGCCCTTCCTTGTGGGAGAAGGAGCCGGACGTTTGCCTTTTCGGCAAGAGGCTCTGTCGCGGCCGAGCGCCATGAGATGTTGCGTCTCTGGGAAAGCACAGATCCCCACTGCTGTGGTGCCTGTAGGTAGGGCGCCAAGGGTAGTTGAAGAGCAGCAAGAGCTTTCAGGGCTGAGCCCTTCCTTGTGGGAGAAGGAGCCGGACGTTTGCCTTTTCGGCAAGAGGCTCTGCCGCGGCCGAGCGCCATGAGATGTTGCGTCTCTGGGAAAGCACAGATGCCCACTGCTGTGGTGCCTGTAGGTAGGGTTCCAAGGGTAGGTGACGAGCAGCAAGAGCTTTCAGGGCTGGGCCCTGCCTTGTGGGAGAAGGAGCCGGACGTTTGCCTTTTCGGCAAGAGGCTCTGCCGCGGGCCGAGCGCCATGAGATGTTGCGTCTCTGGGAAAGCACAGATGCCCACCGCTGTTGTGCCTGTAGATAGGGCGCCAAGGCACCGTGAAGAGCAGCAAGAGCTTTCAGGGCTGGGCCCTTCCTTGTGGGAGAAGGAGCCGGACGTTTGCCTTTTCGGCAAGAGGCTGTGCCGCGGCCGAGCGCCATGAGATGTTGCGTCTCTGGGAAAGCACAGATCCCCACTGCTGTGGTGCCTGTAGGTAGGGCGCCAAGGGTAGGTGAAGAGCAGCAAGAGCTT
Source organism: Harpia harpyja (assembly GCF_026419915.1). NCBI lineage: Eukaryota > Metazoa > Chordata > Aves > Accipitriformes > Accipitridae > Harpia > Harpia harpyja. The sequence continues at coordinate 21,856 of NW_026293308.1, read as the reverse complement.
TCAGGGCTGAGCCCTTCCTTGTGGGAGAAGGAGCCGGACGTTTGCCTTTTCGGCAAGAGGCTCTGTCGCGGCCGAGCGCCATGAGATGTTGCGTCTCTGGGAAAGCACAGATCCCCACTGCTGTGGTGCCTGTAGGTAGGGCGCCAAGGGTAGGTGAAGAGCAGCAAGAGCTTTCAGGGCTGAGCCCTTCCTTGTGGGAGAAGGAGCCGGACGTTTGCCTTTTCGGCAAGAGGCTCTGCCGCGGCCGAGCGCCATGAGATGTTGCGTCTCTGGGAAAGCACAGAGCCCCACTGCTGTGGTGCCTGGAGATAGGGTTCCAAGGGTAGGTGACGAGCAGCAAGAGCTTTCAGGGCTGAGCCCTTCCTTGTGGGAGAAGGAGCCGGACGTTTGCCTTTTCGGCAAGAGGCTCTGCCGCGGCCGAGCGCCATGAGATGTTGCGTCTCTGGGAAAGCACAGAGCCCCACTGCTGTGGTGCCTGTAGATAGGCTTCCAAGGGTAAGTGACGAGCAGCAAGAGCTTTCCGGGCTGGGCCCTTCCTTGTGGGAGAAGGAGCCGGACGTTTGCCTTTTCGGCAAGAGGCTCTGCCGCGGCCGAGCGCCATGAGATGTTGCGTCTCTGGGAAAGCACAGATGCCCACTGCTGTGGTGCCTGTAGGTAGGGCGCCAAGGGTAGGTGAAGAGCAGCAAGAGCTTTCAGGGCTGAGCCCTTCCTTGTGGGAGAAGGAGCCGGACGTTTGCCTTTTCGGCAAGAGGCTCTGTCGCGGCCGAGCGCCATGAGATGTTGCGTCTCTGGGAAAGCACAGATCCCCACTGCTGTGGTGCCTGTAGGTAGGGTAGGTGACGAGCAGCAAGAGCTTTCAGGGCTGGGCCCTGCCTTGTGGGAGAAGGAGCCGGACGTTTGCCTTTTCGGCAAGAGGCTCTGCCGCGGCCGAGCGCCATGAGATGTTACGTCTCTGGGAAAGCACAGATCCCCACTGCTGATGTGCCTGTAGATAGGGCGCCAAGGCACCGTGAAGAGCAGCAAGAGCTTTCAGGGCTGGGCCCTTCCTTGTGGGAGAAGGAGCCGGACGTTTGCCTTTTCGGCAAGAGGCTCTGCCGCGGCCGAGCGCCATGAGATGTTGCGTCTCTGGGAAAGCACAGAGCCCCACTGCTGTTGTGCCTGTAGATAGGGCTCCAAGGGTAGGTGAAGAGCAGCAAGAGCTTTCAGGGCTGGGCCCTTCCTTGTGGGAGAAGGTGCCGGACGTTTGCCTTTTCGGCAAGAGGCTCTGTCGCGGCCGAGCGCCATGAGGTGTTGTGTCTCTGGGAAAGCACAGATCCCCACTGCTGCTGTGCCTGGAGATAGGGCGCCAAGGCACGGTGAAGAGCAGCAAGAGCTTTCAGGGCTGGGCCCTGCCTTGTGGGAGAAGGAGCCGGACGTTTGCCTTTTCGGCAAGAGGCTGTGCCGCGGCCGAGCGCCATGAGATGTTGCGTCTCTGGGAAAGCACAGATCCCCACTGCTGCTGTGCCTGGAGATAGGGCGCCAAGGCACCGTGAAGAGCAGCAATAGCTTTCAGGGCTGGGCCCTTCCTTGTGGGAGAAGGAGCCGGACGTTTGCCTTTTCGGCAAGAGGCTCTGCCGTGGCCGAGCGCCATGAGATGTTGCGTCTCTGGGAAAGCACAGAGCCCCACTGCTGTGGTGCCTGTAGATAGGGAGCCAAGGCACTGTGAAGAGCAGCAAGAGCTTTCAGGGCTGGGCCCTTCCTTGTGGGAGAAGGAGCCGGACGTTTGCCTTTTCGGCAAGAGGCTGTGCCGCGGCCGAGCGCCATGAGATGTTGCGTCTCTGGGAAAGCACAGATCCCCACTGCTTTTGTGCCTGTAGATAGGGAGCCAAGGGTAGGTGAAGAGCAGCAAGAGCTTTCAGGGCTGGGCCCTTCCTTCTGGGAGAAGGAGCCGGACATTTGCCTTTTCGGCAAGAGGCTCTGCCGCGGCCGAGCGCCATGAGATGTTGCGTCTCTGGGAAAGCACAGAGCCCCACTGCTGTGGTGCCTGGAGATAGGGTTCCAAGGGTAGGTGACGAGCAGCAAGAGCTTTCAGGGCTGGGCCCTGCCTTGTGGGAGAAGGAGCCGGACGTTTGCCTTTTCGGCAAGAGGCTCTGCCGCGGCCGAGCGCCATGAGATGTTGCGTCTCTGGGAAAGCACAGATCCCCACTGCTGCTGTGCCTGGAGATAGGGCGCCAAGGCACCGTGAAGAGCAGCAAGAGCTTTCAGGGCTGGGCCCTTCCTTGTGGGAGAAGGAGCTGGACGTTTGCCTTTTCGGCAAGAGGCTCTGTCGCGGCCGAGCGCCATGAGATGTTGCGTCTCTGGGAAAGCACAGATCCCCACTGCTGTGGTGCCTGTAGGTAGGGCGCCAAGGATAGGTGAAGAGCAGCAAGAGCTTTCAGGGCTGAGCCCTTCCTTGTGGGAGAAGGAGCCGGACGTTTGCCTTTTCGGCAAGAGGCTCTGCCGCGGCCGAGCGCCATGAGATGTTGCGTCTCTGGGAAAGCACAGAGCCCCACTGCTGTGGTGCCTGGAGATAGGGCGCCAAGGCACCGTGAAGAGCAGCAAGAGCTTTCAGGGCTGGGCCCTTCCTCGTGGGAGAAGGAGCCGGACGTTTGCCTTTTCGGCAAGAGGCTCTGCCGCGGCCGAGTGCCATGAGATGTTGCGTCTCTGGGAAAGCACAGATCCCCACTGCTGTGGTGCCTGTAGGTAGGGCGCCAAGGGTAGGTGAAGAGCAGCAAGAGCTTTCAGGGCTGAGCCCTTCCTTGTGGGAGAAGGAGCCGGACGTTTGCCTTTTCGGCAAGAGGCTCTGTCGCGGCCGAGCGCCATGAGATGTTGCGTCTCTGGGAAAGCACAGATCCCCACTGCTGCTGTGCCTGGAGATAGGGCGCCAAGGCACCGTGAAGAGCAGCAATAGCTTTCAGGGCTGGGCCCTTCCTTGTGGGAGAAGGAGCCGGACGTTTGCCTTTTCGGCAAGAGGCTCTGCCGTGGCCGAGCGCCATGAGATGTTGCGTCTCTGGGAAAGCACAGAGCCCCACTGCTGTGGTGCCTGTAGATAGGGAGCCAAGGCACTGTGAAGAGCAGCAAGAGCTTTCAGGGCTGGGCCCTTCCTTGTGGGAGAAGGAGCCGGACGTTTGCCTTTTCGGCAAGAGGCTGTGCCGCGGCCGAGCGCCATGAGATGTTGCGTCTCTGGGAAAGCACAGATCCCCACTGCTTTTGTTCCTGTAGATAGGGAGCCAAGGGTAGGTGAAGAGCAGCAAGAGCTTTCAGGGCTGGGCCCTTCCTTCTGGGAGAAGGAGCCGGACATTTGCCTTTTCGGCAAGAGGCTCTGCCGCGGCCGAGCGCCATGAGATGTTGCGTCTCTGGGAAAGCACAGAGCCCCACTGCTGTGGTGCCTGGAGATAGGGTTCCAAGGGTAGGTGACGAGCAGCAAGAGCTTTCAGGGCTGGGCCCTGCCTTGTGGGAGAAGGAGCCGGACGTTTGCCTTTTCGGCAAGAGGCTCTGCCGCGGCCGAGCGCCATGAGATGTTGCGTCTCTGGGAAAGCACAGATCCCCACTGCTGCTGTGCCTGGAGATAGGGCGCCAAGGCACCGTGAAGAGCAGCAAGAGCTTTCAGGGCTGGGCCCTTCCTTGTGGGAGAAGGAGCCGGACGTTTGCCTTTTCGGCAAGAGGCTGTGCCGCGGCCGAGCGCCATGAGATGTTGCGTCTCTGGGAAAGCACAGATCCCCACTGCTGTTGTGCCTGTAGACAGGGCGCCAAGGCACCATGAAGAGCAGCAAGAGCTTTCAGGGCTGGGCCCTTCCTTGTGGGAGAAGGAGCCGGACGTTTGCCTTTTCGGCAAGAGGCTCTGCCGCGGCCGAGCGCCATGAGATGTTGCGTCTCTGGGAAAGCACAGATGCCCACTGCTGTGGTGCCTGTAGGTAGGGCTCCAAGGGTAGGTGAAGAGCAGCAAGAGCTTTCAGGGCTGAGCCCTTCCTTGTGGGAGAAGGAGCCGGACGTTTGCCTTTTCGGCAAGAGGCTCTGTCGCGGCCGAGCGCCATGAGATGTTGCGTCTCTGGGAAAGCACAGATCCCCACTGCTGTGGTGCCTGTAGGTAGGGCGCCAAGGGTAGGTGAAGAGCAGCAAGAGCTTTCGGGGCTGAGCCCTTCCTTGTGGGAGAAGGAGCCGGACGTTTGCCTTTTCGGCAAGAGGCTCTGCCGCGGCCGAGCGCCATGAGATGTTGCGTCTCTGGGAAAGCACAGAGCCCCACTGCTGTGGTGCCTGGAGATAGGGTTCCAAGGGTAGGTGACGAGCAGCAAGAGCTTTCAGGGCTGAGCCCTTCCTTGTGGGAGAAGGAGCCGGACGTTTGCCTTTTCGGCAAGAGGCTCTGTCGCGGCCGAGCGCCATGAGATGTTGCGTCTCTGGGAAAGCACAGATCCCCACTGCTGTGGTGCCTGTAGGTAGGGCGCCAAGGATAGGTGAAGAGCAGCAAGAGCTTTCAGGGCTGAGCCCTTCCTTGTGGGAGAAGGAGCCGGACGTTTGCCTTTTCGGCAAGAGGCTCTGCCGCGGCCGAGCGCCATGAGATGTTGCGTCTCTGGGAAAGCACAGAGCCCCACTGCTGTGGTGCCTGTAGATAGGGCGCCAAGGCACCGTGAAGAGCAGCAAGAGCTTTCAGGGCTGGGCCCTTCCTCGTGGGAGAAGGAGCCGGACGTTTGCCTTTTCGGCAAGAGGCTCTGCCGCGGCCGAGTGCCATGAGATGTTGCGTCTCTGGGAAAGCACAGATCCCCACTGCTGTGGTGCCTGTAGGTAGGGCGCCAAGGGTAGGTGAAGAGCAGCAAGAGCTTTCAGGGCTGAGCCCTTCCTTGTGGGAGAAGGAGCCGGACGTTTGCCTTTTCGGCAAGAGGCTCTGTCGCGGCCGAGCGCCATGAGATGTTGCGTCTCTGGGAAAGCACAGATCCCCACTGCTGTGGTGCCTGTAGGTAGGGCGCCAAGGGTAGGTGAAGAGCAGCAAGAGCTTTCAGGGCTGAGCCCTTCCTTGTGGGAGAAGGAGCCGGACGTTTGCCTTTTCGGCAAGAGGCTCTGCCGCGGCCGAGCGCAATGAGATGTTGCGTCTCTGGGAAAGCACAGAGCCCCACTGCTGTGGTGCCTGTAGATAGGCTTCCAAGGGTAAATGACGAGCAGCAAGAGCTTTCAGGGCTGGGCCCTTCCTTGTGGGAGAAGGAGCCGGACGTTTGCCTTTTCGGCAAGAGGCTCTGCCGCGGCCGAGCGCCATGAGATGTTGCGTCTCTGTGAAAGCACAGATCCCCACTGCTGTGGTGCCTGTAGGTAGGGCGCCAAGGGTAGGTGAAGAGCAGCAAGAGCTTTCAGGGCTGAGCCCTTCCTTGTGGGAGAAGGAGCCGGACGTTTGCCTTTTCGGCAAGAGGCTCTGCCGCGGCCGAGCGCCATGAGATGTTGCGTCTCTGGGAAAGCACAGAGCCCCACTGCTGTGGTGCCTGGAGATAGGGTTCCAAGGGTAGGTGACGAGCAGCAAGAGCTTTCAGGGCTGGGCCCTGCCTTGTGGGAGAAGGAGCCGGACGTTTGCCTTTTCGGCAAGAGGCTCTGCCGCGGCCGAGCGCCATGAGATGTTGCGTCTCTGGGAAAGCACAGATCCCCACTGCTGCTGTGCCTGGAGATAGGGCGCCAAGGCACCGTGAAGAGCAGCAAGAGCTTTCAGGGCTGGGCCCTTCCTTGTGGGAGAAGGAGCCGGACGTTTGCCTTTTCGGCAAGAGGCTGTGCCGCGGCCGAGCGCCATGAGATGTTGCGTCTCTGGGAAAGCACAGATCCCCACTGCTGTTGTGCCTGTAGATAGGGCGCCAAGGCACCATGAAGAGCAGCAAGAGCTTTCAGGGCTGGGCCCTTCCTTGTGGGAGAAGGAGCCGGACGTTTGCCTTTTCGGCAAGAGGCTCTGCCGCGGCCGAGCGCCATGAGATGTTGCGTCTCTGGGAAAGCACAGATGCCCACTGCTGTGGTGCCTGTAGGTAGGGCTCCAAGGGTAGGTGAAGAGCAGCAAGAGCTTTCAGGGCTGAGCCCTTCCTTGTGGGAGAAGGAGCCGGACGTTTGCCTTTTCGGCAAGAGGCTCTGTCGCGGCCGAGCGCCATGAGATGTTGCGTCTCTGGGAAAGCACAGATCCCCACTGCTGTGGTGCCTGTAGGTAGGGCGCCAAGGGTAGGTGAAGAGCAGCAAGAGCTTTCGGGTCTGAGCCCTTCCTTGTGGGAGAAGGAGCCGGACGTTTGCCTTTTCGGCAAGAGGCTCTGCCGCGGCCGAGCACCATGAGATGTTGCGTCTCTGGGAAAGCACAGAGCCCCACTGCTGTGGTGCCTGGAGATAGGGTTCCAAGGGTAGGTGAAGAGCAGCAAGAGCTTTCAGGGCTGGGCCCTTCCTTGTGGGAGAAGGAGCCGGACATTTGCCTTTTCGGCAAGAGGCTCTGCCGCGGCCGAGCGCCATGAGATGTTGCGTCTCTGGGAAAGCACAGAGCCCCACTGCTGTGGTGCCTGTAGATAGGCTTCCTAGGGTAAGTGACGAGCAGCAAGAGCTTTCAGGGCTGAGCCCTTCCTTGTGGGAGAAGGAGCCGGACGTTTGCCTTTTCGGCAAGAGGCTCTGCCGCGGCCGAGCGCCATGAGATGTTGCGTCTCTGGGAAAGCACAGAGCCCCACTGCTGTGGTGCCTGGAGATAGGGCGCCAAGGCACCGTGAAGAGCAGCAAGAGCTTTCAGGGCTGGGCCCTGCCTCGTGGGAGAAGGAGCCGGACGTTTGCCTTTTCGGCAAGAGGCTCTGCCGCGGCCGAGTGCCATGAGATGTTGCGTCTCTGGGAAAGCACAGATGCCCACTGCTGTGGTGCCTGTAGGTAGGGCGCCAAGGGTAGGTGAAGAGCAGCAAGAGCTTTCAGGACTGAGCCCTTCCTTGTGGGAGAAGGAGCCGGACGTTTGCCTTTTCGGCAAGAGGCTCTGTCGCGGCCGAGCGCCATGAGATGTTGCGTCTCTGGGAAAGCACAGATCCCCACTGCTGTGGTGCCTGTAGGTAGGGCGCCAAGGGTAGTTGAAGAGCAGCAAGAGCTTTCAGGGCTGAGCCCTTCCTTGTGGGAGAAGGAGCCGGACGTTTGCCTTTTCGGCAAGAGGCTCTGCCGCGGCCGAGCGCCATGAGATGTTGCGTCTCTGGGAAAGCACAGATCCCCACTGCTGTGGTGCCTGTAGGTAGGGTTCCAAGGGTAGGTGACGAGCAGCAAGAGCTTTCAGGGCTGGGCCCTGCCTTGTGGGAGAAGGAGCCGGACGTTTGCCTTTTCGGCAAGAGGCTCTGCCGCGGCCGAGCGCCATGAGATGTTGCGTCTCTGGGAAAGCACAGATGCCCACCGCTGTTGTGCCTGTAGATAGGGCGCCAAGGCACCGTGAAGAGCAGCAAGAGCTTTCAGGGCTGGGCCCTTCCTTGTGGGAGAAGGAGCCGGACGTTTGCCTTTTCGGCAAGAGGCTGTGCCGCGGCCGAGCGCCATGAGATGTTGCGTCTCTGGGAAAGCACAGATCCCCACTGCTGTGGTGCCTGTAGGTAGGGCGCCAAGGGTAGGTGAAGAGCAGCAAGAGCTTTCAGGGCTGAGCCCTTCCTTGTTGGAGAAGGAGCCGGACGTTTGCCTTTTCGGCAAGAGGCTCTGTCGCGGCCGAGCGCCATGAGATGTTGCGTCTCTGGGAAAGCACAGATCCCCACTGCTGTGGTGCCTGTAGGTAGGGCGCCAAGGGTAGGTGAAGAGCAGCAAGAGCTTTCAGGGCTGAGCCCTTCCTTGTGGGAGAAGGAGCCGGACGTTTGCCTTTTCGGCAAGAGGCTCTGCCGCGGCCGAGCGCCATGAGATGTTGCGTCTCTGGGAAAGCACAGAGCCCCACTGCTGTGGTGCCTGGAGATAGGGTTCCAAGGGTAGGTGACGAGCAGCAAGAGCTTTCAGGGCTGAGCCCTTCCTTGTGGGAGAAGGAGCCGGACGTTTGCCTTTTCGGCAAGAGGCTCTGCCGCGGCCGAGCGCCATGAGATGTTGCGTCTCTGGGAAAGCACAGAGCCCCACTGCTGTGGTGCCTGTAGATAGGCTTCCAAGGGTAAGTGACGAGCAGCAAGAGCTTTCCGGGCTGGGCCCTTCCTTGTGGGAGAAGGAGCCGGACGTTTGCCTTTTCGGCAAGAGGCTCTGCCGCGGCCGAGCGCCATGAGATGTTGCGTCTCTGGGAAAGCACAGATGCCCACTGCTGTGGTGCCTGTAGGTAGGGCGCCAAGGGTAGGTGAAGAGCAGCAAGAGCTTTCAGGGCTGAGCCCTTCCTTGTGGGAGAAGGAGCCGGACGTTTGCCTTTTCGGCAAGAGGCTCTGTCGCGGCCGAGCGCCATGAGATGTTGCGTCTCTGGGAAAGCACAGATCCCCACTGCTGTGGTGCCTGTAGGTAGGGTAGGTGACGAGCAGCAAGAGCTTTCAGGGCTGGGCCCTGCCTTGTGGGAGAAGGAGCCGGACGTTTGCCTTTTCGGCAAGAGGCTCTGCCGCGGCCGAGCGCCATGAGATGTTGCGTCTCTGGGAAAGCACAGATCCCCACTGCTGATGTGCCTGTAGATAGGGCGCCAAGGCACCGTGAAGAGCAGCAAGAGCTTTCAGGGCTGGGCCCTTCCTTGTGGGAGAAGGAGCCGGACGTTTGCCTTTTCGGCAAGAGGCTCTGCCGCGGCCGAGCGCCATGAGATGTTGCGTCTCTGGGAAAGCACAGAGCCCCACTGCTGTTGTGCCTGTAGATAGGGCTCCAAGGGTAGGTGAAGAGCAGCAAGAGCTTTCAGGGCTGGGCCCTGCCTTGTGGGAGAAGGAGCCGGACGTTTGCCTTTTCGGCAAGAGGCTGTGCCGCGGCCGAGCGCCATGAGATGTTGCGTCTCTGGGAAAGCACAGATCCCCACTGCTGCTGTGCCTGGAGATAGGGCGCCAAGGCACCGTGAAGAGCAGCAATAGCTTTCAGGGCTGGGCCCTTCCTTGTGGGAGAAGGAGCCGGACGTTTGCCTTTTCGGCAAGAGGCTCTGCCGTGGCCGAGCGCCATGAGATGTTGCGTCTCTGGGAAAGCACAGAGCCCCACTGCTGTGGTGCCTGTAGATAGGGAGCCAAGGCACTGTGAAGAGCAGCAAGAGCTTTCAGGGCTGGGCCCTTCCTTGTGGGAGAAGGAGCCGGACGTTTGCCTTTTCGGCAAGAGGCTGTGCCGCGGCCGAGCGCCATGAGATGTTGCGTCTCTGGGAAAGCACAGATCCCCACTGCTTTTGTGCCTGTAGATAGGGAGCCAAGGGTAGGTGAAGAGCAGCAAGAGCTTTCAGGGCTGGGCCCTTCCTTCTGGGAGAAGGAGCCGGACATTTGCCTTTTCGGCAAGAGGCTCTGCCGCGGCCGAGCGCCATGAGATGTTGCGTCTCTGGGAAAGCACAGAGCCCCACTGCTGTGGTGCCTGGAGATAGGGTTCCAAGGGTAGGTGACGAGCAGCAAGAGCTTTCAGGGCTGGGCCCTGCCTTGTGGGAGAAGGAGCCGGACGTTTGCCTTTTCGGCAAGAGGCTCTGCCGCGGCCGAGCGCCATGAGATGTTGCGTCTCTGGGAAAGCACAGATCCCCACTGCTGCTGTGCCTGGAGATAGGGCGCCAAGGCACCGTGAAGAGCAGCAAGAGCTTTCAGGGCTGGGCCCTTCCTTGTGGGAGAAGGAGCCGGACGTTTGCCTTTTCGGCAAGAGGCTGTGCCGCGGCCGAGCGCCATGAGATGTTGCGTCTCTGGGAAAGCACAGATCCCCACTGCTGTTGTGCCTGTAGACAGGGCGCCAAGGCACCATGAAGAGCAGCAAGAGCTTTCAGGGCTGGGCCCTTCCTTGTGGGAGAAGCAGCCGGACGTTTGCCTTTTCGGCAAGAGGCTCTGCCGCGGCCGAGCGCCATGAGATGTTGCGTCTCTGGGAAAGCACAGATGCCCACTGCTGTGGTGCCTGTAGGTAGGGCTCCAAGGGTAGGTGAAGAGCAGCAAGAGCTTTCAGGGCTGAGCCCTTCCTTGTGGGAGAAGGAGCCGGACGTTTGCCTTTTCGGCAAGAGGCTCTGCCGCGGCCGAGCGCCATGAGATGTTGCGTCTCTGGGAAAGCACAGATCCCCACTGCTGTGGTGCCTGTAGGTAGGGCGCCAAGGGTAGGTGAAGAGCAGCAAGAGCTTTCAGGGCTGGGCCCTGCCTTGTGGGAGAAGGAGCCGGACGTTTGCCTTTTCGGCAAGAGGCTGTGCCGCGGCCGAGCGCCATGAGATGTTGCGTCTCTGGGAAAGCACAGATCCCCACTGCTGCTGTGCCTGGAGATAGGGCGCCAAGGCACCGTGAAGAGCAGCAATAGCTTTCAGGGCTGGGCCCTTCCTTGTGGGAGAAGGAGCCGGACGTTTGCCTTTTCGGCAAGAGGCTCTGCCGTGGCCGAGCGCCATGAGATGTTGCGTCTCTGGGAAAGCACAGAGCCCCACTGCTGTGGTGCCTGTAGATAGGGAGCCAAGGCACTGTGAAGAGCAGCAAGAGCTTTCAGGGCTGGGCCCTTCCTTGTGGGAGAAGGAGCCGGACGTTTGCCTTTTCGGCAAGAGGCTGTGCCGCGGCCGAGCGCCATGAGATGTTGCGTCTCTGGGAAAGCACAGATCCCCACTGCTTTTGTGCCTGTAGATAGGGAGCCAAGGGTAGGTGAAGAGCAGCAAGAGCTTTCAGGGCTGGGCCCTTCCTTCTGGGAGAAGGAGCCGGACATTTGCCTTTTCGGCAAGAGGCTCTGCCGCGGCCGAGCGCCATGAGATGTTGCGTCTCTGGGAAAGCACAGAGCCCCACTGCTGTGGTGCCTGGAGATAGGGTTCCAAGGGTAGGTGACGAGCAGCAAGAGCTTTCAGGGCTGGGCCCTGCCTTGTGGGAGAAGGAGCCGGACGTTTGCCTTTTCGGCAAGAGGCTCTGCCGCGGCCGAGCGCCATGAGATGTTGCGTCTCTGGGAAAGCACAGATCCCCACTGCTGCTGTGCCTGGAGATAGGGCGCCAAGGCACCGTGAAGAGCAGCAAGAGCTTTCAGGGCTGGGCCCTTCCTTGTGGGAGAAGGAGCCGGACGTTTGCCTTTTCGGCAAGAGGCTGTGCCGCGGCCGAGCGCCATGAGATGTTGCGTCTCTGGGAAAGCACAGATCCCCACTGCTGTTGTGCCTGTAGACAGGGCGCCAAGGCACCATGAAGAGCAGCAAGAGCTTTCAGGGCTGGGCCCTTCCTTGTGGGAGAAGCAGCCGGACGTTTGCCTTTTCGGCAAGAGGCTCTGCCGCGGCCGAGCGCCATGAGATGTTGCGTCTCTGGGAAAGCACAGATGCCCACTGCTGTGGTGCCTGTAGGTAGGGCTCCAAGGGTAGGTGAAGAGCAGCAAGAGCTTTCAGGGCTGAGCCCTTCCTTGTGGGAGAAGGAGCCGGACGTTTGCCTTTTCGGCAAGAGGCTCTGTCGCGGCCGAGCGCCATGAGATGTTGCGTCTCTGGGAAAGCACAGATCCCCACTGCTGTGGTGCCTGTAGGTAGGGCGCCAAGGGTAGGTGAAGAGCAGCAAGAGCTTTCGGGGCTGAGCCCTTCCTTGTGGGAGAAGGAGCCGGACGTTTGCCTTTTCGGCAAGAGGCTCTGCCGCGGCCGAGCGCCATGAGATGTTGCGTCTCTGGGAAAGCACAGAGCCCCACTGCTGTGGTGCCTGGAGATAGGGTTCCAAGGGTAGGTGACGAGCAGCAAGAGCTTTCAGGGCTGAGCCCTTCCTTGTGGGAGAAGGAGCCGGACGTTTGCCTTTTCGGCAAGAGGCTCTGTCGCGGCCGAGCGCCATGAGATGTTGCGTCTCTGGGAAAGCACAGATCCCCACTGCTGTGGTGCCTGTAGGTAGGGCGCCAAGGATAGGTGAAGAGCAGCAAGAGCTTTCAGGGCTGAGCCCTTCCTTGTGGGAGAAGGAGCCGGACGTTTGCCTTTTCGGCAAGAGGATCTGCCGCGGCCGAGCGCCATGAGATGTTGCGTCTCTGGGAAAGCACAGAGCCCCACTGCTGTGGTGCCTGGAGATAGGGCGCCAAGGCACCGTGAAGAGCAGCAAGAGCTTTCAGGGCTGGGCCCTTCCTCGTGGGAGAAGGAGCCGGACGTTTGCCTTTTCGGCAAGAGGCTCTGCCGCGGCCGAGTGCCATGAGATGTTGCGTCTCTGGGAAAGCACAGATCCCCACTGCTGTGGTGCCTGTAGGTAGGGCGCCAAGGGTAGGTGAAGAGCAGCAAGAGCTTTCAGGGCTGAGCCCTTCCTTGTGGGAGAAGGAGCCGGACGTTTGCCTTTTCGGCAAGAGGCTCTGTCGCGGCCGAGCGCCATGAGATGTTGCGTCTCTGGGAAAGCACAGATCCCCACTGCTGTGGTGCCTGTAGGTAGGGCGCCAAGGGTAGGTGAAGAGCAGCAAGAGCTTTCAGGGCTGAGCCCTTCCTTGTGGGAGAAGGAGCCGGACGTTTGCCTTTTCGGCAAGAGGCTCTGCCGCGGCCGAGCGCAATGAGATGTTGCGTCTCTGGGAAAGCACAGAGCCCCACTGCTGTGGTGCCTGTAGATAGGCTTCCAAGGGTAAATGACGAGCAGCAAGAGCTTTCAGGGCTGGGCCCTTCCTTGTGGGAGAAGGAGCCGGACGTTTGCCTTTTCGGCAAGAGGCTCTGCCGCGGCCGAGCGCCATGAGATGTTGCGTCTCTGTGAAAGCACAGATCCCCACTGCTGTGGTGCCTGTAGGTAGGGCGCCAAGGGTAGGTGAAGAGCAGCAAGAGCTTTCAGGGCTGAGCCCTTCCTTGTGGGAGAAGGAGCCGGACGTTTGCCTTTTCGGCAAGAGGCTCTGCCGCGGCCGAGCGCCATGAGATGTTGCGTCTCTGGGAAAGCACAGAGCCCCACTGCTGTGGTGCCTGGAGATAGGGTTCCAAGGGTAGGTGACGAGCAGCAAGAGCTTTCAGGGCTGGGCCCTGCCTTGTGGGAGAAGGAGCCGGACGTTTGCCTTTTCGGCAAGAGGCTCTGCCGCGGCCGAGCGCCATGAGATGTTGCGTCTCTGGGAAAGCACAGATCCCCACCGCTGTTGTGCCTGTAGATAGGGCGCCAAGGCACCGTGAAGAGCAGGAAGAGCTTTCCGGGCTGGGCCCTTCCTTGTGGGAGAAGGAGCCGGACGTTTGCCTTTTCGGCAAGAGGCTGTGCCGCGGCCGAGCGCCATGAGATGTTGCGTCTCTGGGAAAGCACAGATCCCCACTGCTGATGTGCCTGGAGATAGGGTGCCAAGGCACCGTGAAGAGCAGCAAGAGCTTTCAGGGCTGGGCCCTTCCTTGTGGGAGAAGGAGCCGGACGTTTGCCTTTTCGGCAAGAGGCTCTGCCGCGGCCGAGCGCCATGAGATGTTGCGTCTCTGGGAAAGCACAGATGCCCACTGCTGTGGTGCCTGTAGGTAGGGCGCCAAGGGTAGGTGAAGAGCAGCAAGAGCTTTCAGGGCTGAGCCCTTCCTTGTGGGAGAAGGAGCCGGACGTTTGCCTTTTCGGCAAGAGGCTCTGTCGCGTCCGAGCGCCATGAGATGTTGCGTCTCTGGGAAAGCACAGATCCCCACTGCTGTGGTGCCTGTAGGTAGGGCGCCAAGGCACTGTGAAGAGCAGCAAGAGCTTTCAGGGCTGAGCCCTTCCTTGTGGGAGAAGGAGCCGGACGTTTGCCTTTTCGGCAAGAGGCTCTGCCGCGGCCGAGCGCCATGAGATGTTGCGTCTCTGGGAAAGCACAGAGCCCCACTGCTGTGGTGCCTGGAGATAGGGTTCCAAGGGTTGGTGACGAGCAGCAAGAGCTTTCAGGGCTGAGCCCTTCCTTGTGGGAGAAGGAGCCGGACGTTTGCCTTTTCGGCAAGAGGCTCTGCCGCGGCCGAGCGCCATGAGATGTTGCGTCTCTGGGAAAGCACAGAGCCCCACTGCTGTGGTGCCTGTAGATAGGCTTCCAAGGGTAAGTGACGAGCAGCAAGAGCTTTCCGGGCTGGGCCCTTCCTTGTGGGAGAAGGAGCCGGACGTTTGCCTTTTCGGCAAGAGGCTCTGCCGCGGCCGAGCACCATGAGATGTTGCGTCTCTGGGAAAGCACAGATGCCCACTGCTGTGGTGCCTGTAGGTAGGGCGCCAAGGGTAGGTGAAGAGCAGCAAGAGCTTTCAGGGCTGAGCCCTTCCTTGTGGGAGAAGGAGCCGGACGTTTGCCTTTTCGGCAAGAGGCTCTGTCGCGGCCGAGCGCCATGAGATGTTGCGTCTCTGGGAAAGCACAGATCCCCACTGCTGTGGTGCATGTAGGTAGGGTAGGTGACGAGCAGCAAGAGCTTTCAGGGCTGGGCCCTGCCTTGTGGGAGAAGGAGCCGGACGTTTGCCTTTTCGGCAAGAGGCTCTGCCGCGGCCGAGCGCCATGAGATGTTGCGTCTCTGGGAAAGCACAGATCCCCACTGCTGATGTGCCCGTAGATAGGGTGCCTAGGCACCGTGAAGAGCAGCAAGACCTTTCAGGGCTGGGCCCTTCCTTGTGGGAGAAGGAGCCGGACGTTTGCCTTTTCGGCAAGAGGCTCTGCCGCGGCCGAGTGCCATGAGATGTTGCGTCTCTGGGAAAGCACAGATCCCCACTGCTGTTGTGCCTGTAGGTAGGGCGCCAAGGTTAGGTGAAGAGCAGCAAGAGCTTTCAGGGCTGGGCCCTTCCTTGTGGGAGAAGGAGCCGGACGTTTGCCTTTTCGGCAAGAGGCTCTGTCGCGGCCGAGCGCCAAGAGATGTTGCGTCTCTGGGAAAGCACTGAGCCCCACTGCTATTCTGCCTGTAGATAGGGCGCCAAGGCACCGTGAAGAGCAGCAAGAGCTTTCAGGGCTGGGCCCTTCCTTGTGGGAGAAGGAGCCGGACGTTTGCCTTTTCGGCAAGAGGCTCTGCCGCGGCCGAGCGCCATGAGATGTTGCGTCTCTGGGAAAGCACAGATCCCCAGTGCTGCTGTGCCTGGAGATAGGGCGCCAAGGCACCGTGAAGAGCAGCAAGAGCTTTCAGGGCTGGGCCCTTCCCTGTGGGAGAAGGAGCCGGACGTTTGCCTTTTCGGCAAGAGGCTCTGCCGCGGGCCGAGCGCCATGAGATGTTGCGTCTCTGGGAAAGCACAGATCCCCACTGCTGATGTGCCTGGAGATAGGGCGCCAAGGCACCGTGAAGAGCAGCAAGAGCTTTCAGGGATGGGCCCTTCCTTGTGGGAGAAGGAGCCGGACGTTTGCCTTTTCGGCAAGAGGCTCTGCCGCGGCCGAGCGCCATGAGATGTTGCGTCTCTGGGAAAGCACAGAGCCCCACTGCTGTTGTGCCTGTAGATAGGGCTCCAAGGGTAGGTGAGGAGCAGCAAGAGCTTTCAGGGCTGGGCCCTTCCTTGTGGGAGGTGCCGGACGTTTGCCTTTTCGGCAAGAGGCTCTGTCGCGGCCGAGCGCCATGAGGTGTTGTGTCTCTGGGAAAGCACAGAGCCCCACTGCTGCTGTGCCTGGAGATAGGGCACCAAGGCACCGTGAAGAGCAGCAAGAGCTTTCAGGGCTGGGCCCTGCCTTGTGGGAGAAGGAGCCGGACGTTTGCCTTTTCGGCAAGAGGCTCTGCCGCGGCCGAGCGCCATGAGATGTTGCGTCTCTGGGAAAGCACAGATCCCCACTGCTGCTGTGCCTGGAGATAGGGTTCCAAGGGTAGGTGAAGAGCAGCAAGAGCTTTCAGGGCTGGGCCCTTCCTTGTGGCAGAAGGAGCCGGACGTTTGCCTTTTCGGCAAGAGGCTCTGCCGCGGCCGAGTGCCATGAGATGTTGCGTCTCTGGGAAAGCACGGATCCCCACTGCTGTTGTGCCTGTAGGTAGGGCGCCAAGGCACCGTGAATAGCAGCAAGAGCTTACAGGGCTGGGCCCTTCCTCGAGGGAGAAGGAGCCGGACGTTTGCCTTTTCGGCAAGAGGCTCTGCCGCGGCCGAGCGCCATGAGATGTTGCGTCTCTGGGAAAGCACAGATCCCCACTACTGTTGTGCCTGTAAATAGGGTGCCAAGGCACCGTGAAGAGCAGCAAGAGCTTTCAGGGCTGGGCCCTGCCTTGTGGCAGAAGGAGCCGGACGTTTGCCTTTTCGGCAAGAGGCTCTGCCGAGGCCGAGCGCCATGAGATGTTGCGTCTCTGGGAAAGCACAGATCCCCACTGCTGATGTGCCTGTAGATAGGGCGCCAAGGCACCGTGAAGAGCAGCAAGAGCTTTCAGGGCTGGGCCCTTCCTTGTGGGAGAAGGAGCCGGACGTTTGCCTTTTCGGCAAGAGGCTCTGCCGCGGCCGAGCGCCATGAGATGTTGCGTCTCTGGGAAAGCACAGAGCCCCACTGCTGTTGTGCCTGTAGATAGGGCTCCAAGGGTAGGTGAGGAGCAGGAAGAGCTTTCAGGGCTGGGCCCTTCCTTGTGGGAGAAGGTGCCGGACGTTTGCCTTTTCGGCAAGAGGCTCTGTCGCGGCCGAGCGCCATGAGGTGTTGTGTCTCTGGGAAAGCACAGATCCCCAGTGCTGTTGTGCCTGGAGATAGGGCGCCAAGGCACTGTGAAGAGCAGCAAGAGCTTTCAGGGCTGGGCCCTGCCTTGTGGGAGAAGGAGCCGGACGTTTGCCTTTTCGGCAAGAGGCTCTGCCGCGGCCGAGCGCCATGAGATGTTGCGTCTCTGGGAAAGCACAGAGCCCCAGTGCTGCTGTGCCTGGACATAGGGTTCCAAGGGTAGGTGAAGAGCAGCAAGAGCTTTCAGGGCTGGGCCCTTCCTTGTTGGAGAAGGAGCCGGACGTTTGCCTTTTCGGCAAGAGGCTCTGCCGCGGCCGAGCGCCATGAGATGTTGCGTCTCTGGGAAAGCACAGATCTCCACTGCTGCTGTGCCTGGAGATAGGGCGCCAAGGCACCGTGAAGAGCAGCAAGAGCTTTCAGGGCTGGGCCTTTCCTCGTGGGACAAGGAGCCGGACGTTTGCCTTTTCGGCAAGAGGCTCTGCCGCGGCCGAGCGCCATGAGATGTTGCGTCTCTGGGAAAGCACAGATCCCCACTGCTGCTGTGCCTGGAGATAGGGCGCCAAGGCACCGTGAAGAGCAGCAATAGCTTTCAGGGCTGGGCCCTTCCTTGTGGGAGAAGGAGCCGGACGTTTGCCTTTTCGGCAAGAGGCTCTGCCGTGGCCGAGCGCCATGAGATGTTGCGTCTCTGGGAAAGCACAGAGCCCCACTGCTGTGGTGCCTGTAGATAGGGAGCCAAGGCACTGTGAAGAGCAGCAAGAGCTTTCAGGGCTGGGCCCTTCCTTGTGGGAGAAGGAGCCGGACGTTTGCCTTTTCGGCAAGAGGCTGTGCCGCGGCCGAGCGCCATGAGATGTTGCGTCTCTGGGAAAGCACAGATCCCCACTGCTTTTGTGCCTGTAGATAGGGAGCCAAGGGTAGGTGAAGAGCAGCAAGAGCTTTCAGGGCTGGGCCCTTCCTTGTGGGAGAAGGAGCCGGACGTTTGCCTTTTCGGCAAGAGGCTCTGCCGCGGCCGAGCGCCATGAGATGTTGCGTCTCTGGGAAAGCACAGAGCCCCACTGCTGTGGTGCCTGGAGATAGGGTTCCAAGGGTAGGTGACGAGCAGCAAGAGCTTTCAGGGCTGGGCCCTGCCTTGTGGGAGAAGGAGCCGGACGTTTGCCTTTTCGGCAAGAGGCTCTGCCGCGGCCGAGCGCCATGAGATGTTGCGTCTCTGGGAAAGCACAGAGCCCCACTGCTGCTGTGCCTGGAGATAGGGCGCCAAGGCACCGTGAAGAGCAGCAAGAGCTTTCAGGGCTGGGCCCTTCCTTGTGGGAGAAGGAGCCGGACGTTTGCCTTTTCGGCAAGAGGCTGTGCCGCGGCCGAGCGCCATGAGATGTTGCGTCTCTGGGAAAGCACAGATCCCCACTGCTGTTGTGCCTGTAGACAGGGCGCCAAGGCACCATGAAGAGCAGCAAGAGCTTTCAGGGCTGGGCCCTTCCTTGTGGGAGAAGGAGCCGGACGTTTGCCTTTTCGGCAAGAGGCTCTGCCGCGGCCGAGCGCCATGAGATGTTGCGTCTCTGGGAAAGCACAGATGCCCACTGCTGTGGTGCCTGTAAGTAGGGCTCCAAGGGTAGGTGAAGAGCAGCAAGAGCTTTCAGGGCTGAGCCCTTCCTTGTGGGAGAAGGAGCCGGACGTTTGCCTTTTCGGCAAGAGGCTCTGTCGCGGCCGAGCGCCATGAGATGTTGCGTCTCTGGGAAAGCACAGATCCCCACTGCTGTGGTGCCTGTAGGTAGGGCGCCAAGGGTAGGTGAAGAGCAGCAAGAGCTTTCGGGTCTGAGCCCTTCCTTGTGGGAGAAGGAGCCGGACGTTTGCCTTTTCGGCAAGAGGCTCTGCCGCGGCCGAGCACCATGAGATGTTGCGTCTCTGGGAAAGCACAGAGCCCCACTGCTGTGGTGCCTGGAGATAGGGTTCCAAGGGTAGGTGAAGAGCAGCAAGAGCTTTCAGGGCTGGGCCCTTCCTTGTGGGAGAAGGAGCCGGACATTTGCCTTTTCGGCAAGAGGCTCTGCCGCGGCCGAGCGCCATGAGATGTTGCGTCTCTGGGAAAGCACAGAGCCCCACTGCTGTGGTGCCTGTAGATAGGCTTCCAAGGGTAAGTGACGAGCAGCAAGAGCTTTCAGGGCTGAGCCCTTCCTTGTGGGAGAAGGAGCCGGACGTTTGCCTTTTCGGCAAGAGGCTCTGTCGCGGCCGAGCGCCATGAGATGTTGCGTCTCTGGGAAAGCACAGATCCCCACTGCTGTGGTGCCTGTAGGTAGGGCGCCAAGGGTAGGTGAAGAGCAGCAAGAGCTTTCAGGGCTGAGCCCTTCCTTGTGGGAGAAGGAGCCGGACGTTTGCCTTTTCGGCAAGAGGCTCTGCCGCGGCCGAGCGCCATGAGATGTTGCGTCTCTGGGAAAGCACAGAGCCCCACTGCTGTGGTGCCTGGAGATAGGGCGCCAAGGCACCGTGAAGAGCAGCAAGAGCTTTCAGGGCTGGGCCCTGCCTCGTGGGAGAAGGAGCCGGACGTTTGCCTTTTCGGCAAGAGGCTCTGCCGCGGCCGAGTGCCATGAGATGTTGCGTCTCTGGGAAAGCACAGATGCCCACTGCTGTGGTGCCTGTAGGTAGGGCGCCAAGGGTAGGTGAAGAGCAGCAAGAGCTTTCAGGGCTGAGCCCTTCCTTGTGGGAGAAGGAGCCGGACGTTTGACTTTTCGGCAAGAGGCTCTGCCGCGGCCGAGCGCCATGAGATGTTGCGTCTCTGGGAAAGCACAGATCCCCACTGCTGTGGTGCCTGTAGGTAGGGTTCCAAGGGTAGGTGACGAGCAGCAAGAGCTTTCAGGGCTGGGCCCTGCCTTGTGGGAGAAGGAGCCGGACGTTTGCCTTTTCGGCAAGAGGCTCTGCCGCGGCCGAGCGCCATGAGATGTTGCGTCTCTGGGAAAGCACAGATGCCCACCGCTGTTGTGCCTGTAGATAGGGCGCCAAGGCACCGTGAAGAGCAGCAAGAGCTTTCCGGGCTGGGCCCTTCCTTGTGGGAGAAGGAGCCGGACGTTTGCCTTTTCGGCAAGAGGCTGTGCCGCGGCCGAGCGCCATGAGATGTTGCGTCTCTGGGAAAGCACAGATCCCCACTGCTGATGTGCCTGGAGATAGGGTGCCAAGGCACCGTGAAGAGCAGCAAGAGCTTTCAGGGCTGGGCCCTTCCTTGTGGGAGAAGGAGCCGGACGTTTGCCTTTTCGGCAAGAGGCTCTGCCGCGGCCGAGCGCCATGAGATGTTGCGTCTCTGGGAAAGCACAGATGCCCACTGCTGTGGTGCCTGTAGGTAGGGCGCCAAGGGTAGGTGAAGAGCAGCAAGAGCTTTCAGGGCTGAGCCCTTCCTTGTGGGAGAAGGAGCCGGACGTTTGCCTTTTCGGCAAGAGGCTCTGTCGCGGCCGAGCGCCATGAGATGTTGCGTCTCTGGGAAAGCACAGATCCCCACTGCTGTGGTGCCTGTAGGTAGGGCGCCAAGGGTAGGTGAAGAGCAGCAAGAGCTTTCAGGGCTGAGCCCTTCCTTGTGGGAGAAGGAGCCGGACGTTTGCCTTTTCGGCAAGAGGCTCTGCCGCGGCCGAGCGCCATGAGATGTTGCGTCTCTGGGAAAGCACAGAGCCCCACTGCTGTGGTGCCTGGAGATAGGGTTCCAAGGGTAGGTGACGAGCAGCAAGAGCTTTCAGGGCTGAGCCCTTCCTTGTGGGAGAAGGAGCCGGACGTTTGCCTTTTCGGCAAGAGGCTCTGCCGCGGCCGAGTGCCATGAGATGTTGCGTCTCTGGGAAAGCACAGATCCCCACTGCTGTTGTGCCTGTAGGTAGGGCGCCAAGGTTAGGTGAAGAGCAGCAAGAGCTTTCAGGGCTGGGCCCTTCCTTGTGGGAGAAGGAGCCGGACGTTTGCCTTTTCGGCAAGAGGCTCTGTCGCGGCCGAGCGCCAAGAGATGTTGCGTCTCTGGGAAAGCACTGAGCCCCACTGCTATTCTGCCTGTAGATAGGGCGCCAAGGCACCGTGAAGAGCAGCAAGAGCTTTCAGGGCTGGGCCCTTCCTTGTGGGAGAAGGAGCCGGACGTTTGCCTTTTCGGCAAGAGGCTCTGCCGCGGCCGAGCGCCATGAGATGTTGCGTCTCTGGGAAAGCACAGATCCCCAGTGCTGCTGTGCCTGGAGATAGGGCGCCAAGGCACCGTGAAGAGCAGCAAGAGCTTTCAGGGCTGGGCCCTTCCCTGTGGGAGAAGGAGCCGGACGTTTGCCTTTTCGGCAAGAGGCTCTGCCGCGGCCGAGCGCCATGAGATGTTGCGTCTCTGGGAAAGCACAGATCCCCACTGCTGATGTGCCTGGAGATAGGGCGCCAAGGCACCGTGAAGAGCAGCAAGAGCTTTCAGGGATGGGCCCTTCCTTGTGGGAGAAGGAGCCGGACGTTTGCCTTTTCGGCAAGAGGCTCTGCCGCGGGCCGAGCGCCATGAGATGTTGCGTCTCTGGGAAAGCACAGAGCCCCACTGCTGTTGTGCCTGTAGATAGGGCTCCAAGGGTAGGTGAGGAGCAGCAAGAGCTTTCAGGGCTGGGCCCTTCCTTGTGGGAGGTGCCGGACGTTTGCCTTTTCGGCAAGAGGCTCTGTCGCGGCCGAGCGCCATGAGGTGTTGTGTCTCTGGGAAAGCACAGAGCCCCACTGCTGCTGTGCCTGGAGATAGGGCACCAAGGCACCGTGAAGAGCAGCAAGAGCTTTCAGGGCTGGGCCCTGCCTTGTGGGAGAAGGAGCCGGACGTTTGCCTTTTCGGCAAGAGGCTCTGCCGCGGCCGAGCGCCATGAGATGTTGCGTCTCTGGGAAAGCACAGATCCCCACTGCTGCTGTGCCTGGAGATAGGGTTCCAAGGGTAGGTGAAGAGCAGCAAGAGCTTTCAGGGCTGGGCCCTTCCTTGTGGCAGAAGGAGCCGGACGTTTGCCTTTTCGGCAAGAGGCTCTGCCGCGGCCAGAGTGCCATGAGATGTTGCGTCTCTGGGAAAGCACGGATCCCCACTGCTGTTGTGCCTGTAGGTAGGGCGCCAAGGCACCGTGAATAGCAGCAAGAGCTTACAGGGCTGGGCCCTTCCTCGAGGGAGAAGGAGCCGGACGTTTGCCTTTTCGGCAAGAGGCTCTGCCGCGGGCCGAGCGCCATGAGATGTTGCGTCTCTGGGAAAGCACAGATCCCCACTACTGTTTGTGCCTGTAAATAGGGTGCCAAGGCACCGTGAAGAGCAGCAAGAGCTTTCAGGGCTGGGCCCTGCCTTGTGGCAGAAGGAGCCGGACGTTTGCCTTTTCGGCAAGAGGCTCTGCCGAGGCCGAGCGCCATGACA
>NW_026293307.1:0-57672 GCF_026419915.1 Harpia harpyja | reverse complement strand
CGGCAGCCGAGTCCTCGTCGATTGGTTTTTCTTCGGCAGACGAGCCCTCGTCGAAGAAAAGCTCCCCGGCAGCCGAGCCCTCATCTAACATATTTTCCTTCGGCAGCCAAGCCCTCGTCGAAGAAAAGGTCCCCGGCAGCCGAGCCCTCGTCGAAGAAAAGGTCCCCGGCAGCCGAGCCCTCGTCGAAAATTGTTTTCTTCGGCAGCCGAGCTCTCGTCGAAGAAAAGGTCCCCGGCAGCCGAGCCCTCGTCGGAGAAAATGTCCCCGGCTGCTGAGCCCTCATCGAAAATTGTTTTATTCGTCTGCCGAGCCCTCGTCGAAGAAAAGGTCCCCGGCAGCCGAGCCCTCGTCGAAGAAAAGGTCCCCGGCAGCCGAGCCCTCGTCGAAGAAAAGGTCCCCGGCAGCCGAGCCCTCGTCGATTGGTTTTTCTTCGGCAGACGAGCCCTCGTCGAAGAAAAGCTCCCCGGCAGCCGAGCCCTCATCTAACATATTTTCCTTCGGCAGCCGAGCCCTCGTCGAAGAAAAGGTCCCCGGCAGCCGAGCCCTCGTCGAAAATTGTTTTCTTCGGCAGCCGAGCTCTCGTCGAAGAAAAGGTCCCCGGCAGCCGAGCCCTCGTCGAAGAAAAGGTCCCCGGCAGCCGAGCCCTCGTCGAAAATATTTTTCTTCGGCAGCCGAGCCCTCGTCGAAGAAAAGGTCCCCGGCAGCCGAGCCCTCGTCGAAAATATTTTCCTTCGGCAGCCAAGGCCTCGTTGAAGAAAAGGTCCCCGGCAGCCGAGCCCTCGTCGAAAATATTTTCCTTCGGCAGCCAAGCCCTCGTTGAAGAAAAGGTCACCGGCAGCCGAGCCCTCATCGAAAATATTTTCCTTCGGCAGCCAAGCCCTCGTTGAAGAAAAGGTCCCCGGCAGACTAGCCCTCATCGAAGAAAATGTCCGCGGCATTCGAGCCCTCGTCAAAAATTTTTGTCTTCGGCAGCCAAGCCCTCGTCGAAGAAAAGGTCCCCGGCAGCCAAGCCCTCGTCGAAAATGTTTTTCTTCGGCAGCCGAGCCCACGTCGAGTAGTTTTTCTTCGGCAGCCGAGCCCTCGTCGAAGAAAAGGTCCCCGGCAGCCGAGCCCTCGTCGAAGAAAAGGTCCCCGGCAGCCGAGCCCTCGTCGAGTGGTTTTTCTTCGGCAGCCGAGCCCTCGTCGAAGAAAAGGTCCCCAGCAGCCGAGCCCTCGTCGAAGAAAAGGTCCCCGGCAGCCGAGCCCTCATCGAAGAAAAGGTCCCCGGCAGCCGAGCCCTCGTCGAAGAAAAGGTCCCCGGCAGCCGAGCCCTCGTCGAAGAAAAGGTCCCCGGCAGCCGAGCCCTCGTCGAAGAAAAGGTCCCCGGGAGGCGAGCCCTCGTCGAAGAAAAGGTCCCCGGGAGGCGAGCCCTCGTTGAAGAAAAATCCCCGGGAGGCGAGCCCTCGTCGAAGAAAAGGTCCTCGGCAGCCGAGCCCTCGTCCAACATATTTTTCTTCGTCAACCAAGTCCATGTCGAAGAAATGGTCCCCTGGCAGCCGAGCCCTTGTCGAAGAAAAGGACCCAGCAGCCGAGCCTTCGTCGAAAATTTTTTTCTTCGGCAGCCGAGCCCTCGTCGAAGAAAAGGTCCCCCGCAGCCGAGCCCTCGTCGGAGAAAAGGTCCCCGGCAGCCAAGCCCTCGTCGAAGTAAAGGTCCCCGGCAGCCGAGCCTCGTCGAGTAGTTGTTCTTCGGCAGCCGAGCCCTCGTCGAGTAGTTTTTCTTCGGCAGCCGAGCCCTCGTCGAAGAAAAGGTCCCCGGCAGCCGAGCCCTCATCGAAGTAAAGGTCCCCGGCAGCCGAGCCTCGTCGAGTAGTTGTTCTTCGGCAGCCGAGCCCTCGTCGAGTAGTTTTTCTTCGGCAGCCGAGCCCTCGTCGAAGAAAAGGTCCCCCGCAGCAGAGCCCTCGTCGAAGAAAAGGTCCCCGGCAGCCGAGCCTCGTCGAGTAGTTTTTCTTCGGCAGCCGAGCCCTCGTCGAGGAGTTTTTCTTCGGCAGCCGAGCCCTCGTCGAAGAAAAGGTCCCCGGCAGCCGAGCCCTCGTCGAAGAAAAGGTCCCCGGCAGCCGAGCCCCCGTCGAAGAAAAGGTCCGCGGCAGTCGAGCCCTCGTCCAAAATTTTTGTCTTCGGCAGCCAAGCCCTCATCGAAGAAAAGGTCCCCGGCAGCCGAGCCCTCGTCGAATAGTTTTTCTTCGGCAGCCGAGCCCACGTCGAGTAGTTTTTCTTCGGCAGCCGAGCCCTCGTCGAAGAAAAGGGCCCCGGCAGCCGAGCCCTCATCGAAGAAAAGGTCCCCGGCAGCCGAGCCCCTCGTCGAAGAAAAGGTCCCCGGCAGCCGAGCCCTCGTCGATTGGTTTTTCTTCGGCAGACGAGCCCTCGTCGAAGAAAAGCTCCCCGGCAGCCGAGCCCTCATCTAACATATTTTCCTTCGGCAGCCAAGCCCTCGTCGAAGAAAAGGTCCCCGGCAGCCGAGCCCTCGTCGAAGAAAAGGTCCCCGGCAGCCGAGCCCTCGTCGAAGAAAAGGTCCCCGGCAGCCGAGCCCTCATCGAAAATTGTTTTCTTCGGCAGCCGAGCTCTCGTCGAAGAAAAGGTCCCCGGCAGCCGAGCCCTCGTCGAAGAAAATGTCCCCGGCTGCTGAGCCCTCATCGAAAATTGTTTTCTTCGTCTGCCGAGCCCTCGTCGAAGAAAAGGTCCCCGGCAGCCGAGCCCTCGTCGAAGAAAAGGTCCCCGGCAGCCGAGCCCTCGTCGAAGAAAAGGTCCCCGGCAGCCGAGCCCTCGTCGATTGGTTTTTCTTCGGCAGCCGAGCTCTCGTCGAAGAAAAGGTCCCCGGCAGCCGAGCCCTCGTCGGAGAAAATGTCCCCGGCTGCTGAGCCCTCATCGAAAATTGTTTTATTCGTCTGCCGAGCCCTCGTCGAAGAAAAGGTCCCCGGCAGCCGAGCCCTCGTCGAAGAAAAGGTCCCCGGCAGCCGAGCCCTCGTCGAAGAAAAGGTCCCCGGCAGCCGAGCCCTCGTCGAAGAAAAGGTCCCCGGCAGCCGAGCCCTCGTCGATTGGTTTTTCTTCGGCAGACGAGCCCTCGTCGAAGAAAAGCTCCCCGGCAGCCGAGCCCTCATCTAACATATTTTCCTTCGGCAGCCGAGCCCTCGTCGAAGAAAAGGTCCCCGGCAGCCGAGCCCTCGTCGAAAATTGTTTTCTTCGGCAGCCGAGCTCTCGTCGAAGAAAAGGTCCCCGGCAGCCGAGCCCTCGTCGAAGAAAAGGTCCCCGGCAGCCGAGCCCTTGTCGAAAATATTTTTCTTCGGCAGCCGAGCCCTCGTCGAAGAAAAGGTCCCCGGCAGCCGAGCCCTCGTCGAAAATATTTTTCTTCGGCAGCCGAGCCCTCGTCGAAGAAAAGGTCCCCGGCAGCCGAGCCCTCGTCGAAAATATTTTCCTTCGGCAGCCAAGGCCTCGTTGAAGAAAAGGTCCCCGGCAGCCGAGCCCTCGTCGAAAATATTTTCCTTCGGCAGCCAAGCCCTCGTTGAAGAAAAGGTCACCGGCAGCCGAGCCCTCGTCGAAAATATTTTCCTTCGGCAGCCAAGCCCTCGTTGAAGAAAAGGTCCCCGGCAGACTAGCCCTCATCGAAGAAAATGTCCGCGGCATTCGAGCCCTCGTCAAAAATTTTTGTCTTCGGCAGCCAAGCCCTCGTCGAAGAAAAGGTCCCCGGCAGCCAAGCCCTCGTCGAAAATGTTTTTCTTCGGCAGCCGAGCCCATGTCGAGTAGTTTTTCTTCGGCAGCCGAGCCCTCGTCGAAGAAAAGGTCCCCGGCAGCCGAGCCCTCGTCGAAGAAAAGGTCCCTGGCAGCCGAGCCCTCGTCGAGTGGTTTTTCTTCGGCAGCCGAGCCCTCGTCGAAGAAAAGGTCCCCAGCAGCCGAGCCCTCGTCGAAGAAAAGGTCCCCGGCAGCCGAGCCCTCATCGAAGAAAAGGTCCCCGGCAGCCGAGCCCTCGTCGAAGAAAAGGTCCCCGGCAGCCGAGCCCTCGTCGAAGAAAAGGTCCCCGGGAGGCGAGCCCTCGTCGAAGAAAAGGTCCCCGGGAGGCGAGCCCTCGTTGAAGAAAAATCCCCGGGAGGCGAGCCCTCGTCGAAGAAAAGGTCCTCGGCAGCCGAGCCCTCGTCCAACATATTTTTCTTCGTCAACCAAGTCCATGTCGAAGAAATGGTCCCTGGCAGCCGAGCCCTTGTCGAAGAAAAGGACCCAGCAGCCGAGCCTTCGTCGAAAATTTTTTTCTTCGGCAGCCGAGCCCTCGTCGAAGAAAGGTCCCCCGCAGCCGAGCCCTCGTCGGAGAAAAGGTCCCCGGCAGCCAAGCCCTCGTCGGAGAAAAGGTCCCCTGCAGCCGAGCCCTCGTCGAAAATTGTTTTCTTTGGCAGCCGAGACCTCGTCGAAAATTGTTTTATTTAGCAGCCGAGCCCTCGTCGAAGAAAAGGTCCCCGGCAGCCGAGCCCTCATCGAAGTAAAGGTCCCCGGCAGCCGAGCCTCGTCGAGTAGTTGTTCTTCGGCAGCCGAGCCCTCGTCGAGTAGTTTTTCTTCGGCAGCCGAGCCCTCGTCGAAGAAAAGGTCCCCAGCAGCCGAGACCTTGTCGAAGAAAAGGTCCCCGGCAGCCGAGACCTCGTCGAAGAAAAGGTCCCCGGCAGCCGAGCCCTCGTCGAAGAAAAGGTCCCCGGTAGCCGAGCCCTCGTCGAAGAAAAGGTCCCCGGCAGCCGAGCCCTCGTCGAAGAAAAGGTCCCCGGCAGCCGGGCCCTCGTCGAAGAAAAGGTCCCCGGCAGCCGAGACCTCGTCGAAGAAAAGGTCCCCGGCAGCCGAGCCCTCGTCGAAGAAAAGGTCCCCGGCAGCCGAGCCCTCGTCGAAGAAAAGGTCCCCGGCAGCCGGGCCCTCGTCGAAGAAAAGGTCCCCGGCAGCCGAGCCCTCGTCGAAGAAAAGGTCCCCGGCAGCCGAGCCCTCGTCGAAGAAAGGGTCCCCGGCAGCCGAGCCCTCGTCGAAGAAAAGGTCCCCGGGAGGCGAGCCCTCGTCGAAGGAAAGGTCCCCGGCAGCCGAGCCCTCGTCGAAGAAAAGGTCCCCGGCAGCCGAGCCCTCGTCGAAAATTGTTTTCTTTGGCAGCCGAGACCTCGTCGAAAATTGTTTTATTTAGCAGCCGAGCCCTCGTCGAAGAAAAGGTCCCCGGCAGCCGAGCCCTCATCGAAGTAAAGGTCCCCGGCAGGCGAGCCCTCGTCGAAGAAAAGGTCCCTGGCAGCCGAGCCCTCGTCGAAGAAAATGTCCCCGGCTGCTGAGCCCTCATCGAAAATTGTTTTCTTCGGCAGCCGAGCCCTCGTCGAAGAAAAGGTCCCCGGCAGCCGAGCCCTCGTCGAAGAAAAGGTCCCCGGCTGCTGAGCCCTCATCGAAAATTGTTTTCTTCGGCAGCCGAGCCCTCGTCGAAGAAAAGGTCCCCGGCAGCCGAGCCCTCGTCGAAGAAAGGGTCCCCGGCAGCCGAGCCCTCGTCGAAGAAAAGGTCCCCGGCAGCCGAGTCCTCGTCGATTGGTTTTTCTTCGGCAGACGAGCCCTCGTCGAAGAAAAGCTCCCCGGCAGCCGAGCCCTCATCTAACATATTTTCCTTCGGCAGCCAAGCCCTCGTCGAAGAAAAGGTCCCGGCAGCCGAGCCCTCGTCGAAGAAAAGGTCCCCGGCAGCCGAGCCCTCGTCGAAAATTGTTTTCTTCGGCAGCCGAGCTCTCGTCGAAGAAAAGGTCCCCGGCAGCCGAGCCCTCGTCGGAGAAAATGTCCCCGGCTGCTGAGCCCTCATCGAAAATTGTTTTATTCGTCTGCCGAGCCCTCGTCGAAGAAAAGGTCCCCGGCAGCCGAGCCCTCGTCGAAGAAAAGGTCCCCGGCAGCCGAGCCCTCGTCGAAGAAAAGGTCCCCGGCAGCCGAGCCCTCGTCGAAGAAAAGGTCCCCGGCAGCCGAGCCCTCGTCGAAGAAAAGGTCCCCGGCAGCCGAGCCCTCGTCGATTGGTTTTTCTTCGGCAGACGAGCCCTCGTCGAAGAAAAGCTCCCCGGCAGCCGAGCCCTCATCTAACATATTTTCCTTCGGCAGCCGAGCCCTCGTCGAAGAAAAGGTCCCCGGCAGCCGAGCCCTCGTCGAAAATTGTTTTCTTCGGCAGCCGAGCTCTCGTCGAAGAAAAGGTCCCCGGCAGCCGAGCCCTCGTCGAAGAAAAGGTCCCCGGCAGCCGAGCCCTCGTCGAAAATATTTTTCTTCGGCAGCCGAGCCCTCGTCGAAGAAAAGGTCCCCGGCAGCCGAGCCCTCGTCGAAAATATTTTCCTTCGGCAGCCAAGGCCTCGTTGAAGAAAAGGTCCCCGGCAGCCGAGCCCTCGTCGAAAATATTTTCCTTCGGCAGCCAAGCCCTCGTTGAAGAAAAGGTCACCGGCAGCCGAGCCCTCGTCGAAAATATTTTCCTTCGGCAGCCAAGCCCTCGTTGAAGAAAAGGTCCCCGGCAGACTAGCCCTCATCGAAGAAAATGTCCGCGGCATTCGAGCCCTCGTCAAAAATTTTTGTCTTCGGCAGCCAAGCCCTCGTCGAAGAAAAGGTCCCCGGCAGCCAAGCCCTCGTCGAAAATGTTTTTCTTCGGCAGCCGAGCCCACGTCGAGTAGTTTTTCTTCGGCAGCCGAGCCCTCGTCGAAGAAAAGGTCCCCGGCAGCCGAGCCCTCGTCGAAGAAAAGGTCCCCGGCAGCCGAGCCCTCGTCGAGTGGTTTTTCTTCGGCAGCCGAGCCCTCGTCGAAGAAAAGGTCCCCAGCAGCCGAGCCCTCGTCGAAGAAAAGGTCCCCGGCAGCCGAGCCCTCATCGAAGAAAAGGTCCCCGGCAGCCGAGCCCTCGTCGAAGAAAAGGTCCCCGGCAGCCGAGCCCTCGTCGAAGAAAAGGTCCCCGGGAGGCGAGCCCTCGTCGAAGAAAAGGTCCCCGGGAGGCGAGCCCTCGTTGAAGAAAAATCCCCGGGAGGCGAGCCCTCGTCGAAGAAAAGGTCCTCGGCAGCCGAGCCCTCGTCCAACATATTTTTCTTCGTCAACCAAGTCCATGTCGAAGAAATGGTCCCTGGCAGCCGAGCCCTTGTCGAAGAAAAGGACCCAGCAGCCGAGCCTTCGTCGAAAATTTTTTTCTTCGGCAGCCGAGCCCTCGTCGAAGAAAAGGTCCCCCGCAGCCGAGCCCTCGTCGGAGAAAAGGTCCCCGGCAGCCAAGCCCTCGTCGAAGTAAAGGTCCCCGGCAGCCGAGCCTCGTCGAGTAGTTGTTCTTCGGCAGCCGAGCCCTCGTCGAGTAGTTTTTCTTCGGCAGCCGAGCCCTCGTCGAAGAAAAGGTCCCCGGCAGCCGAGCCCTCATCGAAGTAAAGGTCCCCGGCAGCCGAGCCTCGTCGAGTAGTTGTTCTTCGGCAGCCGAGCCCTCGTCGAGTAGTTTTTCTTCGGCAGCCGAGCCCTCGTCGAAGAAAAGGTCCCCCGCAGCAGAGCCCTCGTCGAAGAAAAGGTCCCCGGCAGCCGAGCCTCGTCGAGTAGTTTTTCTTCGGCAGCCGAGCCCTCGTCGAGGAGTTTTTCTTCGGCAGCCGAGCCCTCGTCGAAGAAAAGGTCCCCGGCAGCCGAGCCCTCGTCGAAGAAAAGGTCCCCGGCAGCCGAGCCCCCGTCGAAGAAAAGGTCCGCGGCAGTCGAGCCCTCGTCCAAAATTTTTGTCTTCGGCAGCCAAGCCCTCGTCGAAGAAAAGGTCCCCGGCAGCCGAGCCCTCGTCGAATAGTTTTTCTTCGGCAGCCGAGCCCACGTCGAGTAGTTTTTCTTCGGCAGCCGAGCCCTCGTCGAAGAAAAGGGCCCCGGCAGCCGAGCCCTCATCGAAGAAAAGGTCCCCGGCAGCCGAGCCCTCGTCGAAGAAAAGGTCCCCGGCAGCCGAGCCCTCGTCGATTGGTTTTTCTTCGGCAGACGAGCCCTCGTCGAAGAAAAGCTCCCCGGCAGCCGAGCCCTCATCTAACATATTTTCCTTCGGCAGCCAAGCCCTCGTCGAAGAAAAGGTCCCCGGCAGCCGAGCCCCTCGTCGAAGAAAAGGTCCCCGGCAGCCGAGCCCTCGTCGAAGAAAAGGTCCCCGGCAGCCGAGCCCTCATCGAAAATTGTTTTCTTCGGCAGCCGAGCTCTCGTCGAAGAAAAGGTCCCCGGCAGCCGAGCCCTCGTCGAAGAAAATGTCCCCGGCTGCTGAGCCCTCATCGAAAATTGTTTTCTTCGTCTGCCGAGCCCTCGTCGAAGAAAAGGTCCCCGGCAGCCGAGCCCTCGTCGAAGAAAAGGTCCCCGGCAGCCGAGCCCTCGTCGAAGAAAAGGTCCCCGGCAGCCGAGCCCTCGTCGATTGGTTTTTCTTTGGCAGCCGAGCTCTCGTCGAAGAAAAGGTCCCCGGCAGCCGAGCCCTCGTCGGAGAAAATGTCCCCGGCTGCTGAGCCCTCATCGAAAATTGTTTTATTCGTCTGCCGAGCCCTCGTCGAAGAAAAGGTCCCCGGCAGCCGAGCCCTCGTCGAAGAAAAGGTCCCCGGCAGCCGAGCCCTCGTCGAAGAAAAGGTCCCCGGCAGCCGAGCCCTCGTCGAAGAAAAGGTCCCCGGCAGCCGAGCCCTCGTCGATTGGTTTTTCTTCGGCAGACGAGCCCTCGTCGAAGAAAAGCTCCCCGGCAGCCGAGCCCTCATCTAACATATTTTCCTTCGGCAGCCGAGCCCTCGTCGAAGAAAAGGTCCCCGGCAGCCGAGCCCTCGTCGAAAATTGTTTTCTTCGGCAGCCGAGCTCTCGTCGAAGAAAAGGTCCCCGGCAGCCGAGCCCTCGTCGAAGAAAAGGTCCCCGGCAGCCGAGCCCTCGTCGAAAATATTTTTCTTCGGCAGCCGAGCCCTCGTCGAAGAAAAGGTCCCCGGCAGCCGAGCCCTCGTCGAAAATATTTTTCTTCGGCAGCCGAGCCCTCGTCGAAGAAAAGGTCCCCGGCAGCCGAGCCCTCGTCGAAAATGTTTTTCTTCGGCAGCCGAGCCCACGTTGAGTAGTTTTTATTCGGAAGCCGAGCCCTCAACGAAGAAAAGGTCCCCGGCAGCCGAGCCCTCGTCGAAGAAAAGGTCCCCGGCAGCCTAGCCCTCGTCGAGTGGTTTTTCTTCGGCAGCCGAGCCCTCGTCGAAGAAAAGGTCCCCGGCAGCCGAGCCCTCGTCGAAGAAAAGGTCCCCGGCAGCCGAGCCCTCGTCGAAGAAAAGGTCCCCGGCAGCCGAGCCCTCGTCGAAGAAAAGGTCCCCGGCAGCCGAGCCCTCGTCGAAGAAAAGGTCCCCGGCAGCCGGGCCCTCGTCGAAGAAAAGGTCCCCGGCAGCCGAACCCTAGTCGAAAATGTTTTTCTTCGGCAGCCAAGCCCACGTCGAGTAGTTTTTCTTCGGCAGCCGAGCCCTCATCGAAGAAAAGGTCCCCGGCAGCCGAGCCCTCGTCGAAGAAAAGGTCCCCGGCAGCCGAGCCCTCGTCGAGTGGTTTTTCTTCGGCAGCCGAGCCCTCGTCGAAGAAAAGGTCCCCAGCAGCCGAGCCCTCATCGAAGAAAAGGTCCCCGGCAGCCGAGACCTCGTCGAAGAAAAGGTCCCCGGCAGCCGAGCCCTCGTCGAAGAAAAGGTCCCCGGTAGCCGAGCCCTCATCGAAGAAAAGGTCCCCGGCAGCCGAGCCTTCGTCGAAAATATTTTTTTCGGCAGCCGAGCCCTCGTCGACAATTTTTTTTTCAGCAGTCAATCCGTTCTCGAAAATTATTTCTTCAGAAACCGAGCCCTCGTCGATACATTTTTCTTTGGGAGCTGAGCCCTCGTCGAAGAAAAGGTACCTGGCAGCCAAGCCCTCATCGAAGAAAAGGTCCCCGGCATTCGAGCCCATGTCAAAAATTTTTTCTTCGGCAGCCGAGACCTCGCCGAAAATTATTTCTTCAGCAACCGAGCCCTCGTCGAAATTTTTTTCTTCGGCAGCCGGCCCTCGACGAAGAAACGGTCGCCGGCAGCCGAGCCCTCTTCGAATAAAAGGTCCCCGGCAGCCGAGCCCTCCTCGCAATTTTTTTCTTTGGCAGCCAAGCCCTTGTCAAAAATGTTTTCTTCGGCAGCCGAGCCCTAGCCGAAAATTTTTTCTTCGGTAGCCGAGCCCTCGTCAAAAATTTTTTCTTCGGAAGCCAAGTCCTCGTCGAAAATGTTTTCTTCTATAGCCGAAGCACTCACTGAAAATTTTTTCTTTGACATGTGAGCCCTCTTCGAAAATTTTTTCATCGGCAGCTAAGCCCTCGTCGAATATGTTTTCCTCGGCAGCCTAGCCCTCGTCAAATATTTTTTGTTCAGCAGCCGAGCCCTCATCGAATATGTTTTCTTCGGCAGACTAGCCCTCGTCGAAACTTTTTTCTTCGGAAGCAGAGCCCGCATCGAAAATATTTTCTTCGGCAGCCGAACCCTCGTCGAATATTTTTTCTTCAGCAGCTGAGCTCTCATCGAAAATTTTTTCTCCGTCAGCCAAGACCTCATCGAATATTTTTTCTTCAGCAGCCAAGCCCTCGACGAAGAAGAATTTCCTGGCAGATGAGACCTCGTCGAAGCTAAGGTCGCCGGCTGTCAATGCATCATCGAAAATTTTTTTTCGGCAGTTGAGCCCTCGTCGAAAGTTTTATCTTAGGCAGCCGAACACATGTATATAATTTTTTCTTTGGCAACCAAGCCCTCATTGAAGAAAAGGACCCTGGCAACCGAGCCCTCGTGGAAAAAATTTTTTTGGACAGCCGAACACTTGTCGAAGAAAAGGTCCCCAGCAGCCGAGACCTCGGCGAAAATATTTTCTTCGGCAGCTGATTCCTCGTAGAAGAAAAGTTTCCCGGCAGCTGAACCCTCATCAAAGAAAAGGTCTCCGGCAGCCGAGCCCTCGTCGAAAATTTTTTATTCAGCAGCCGAGCCCTCGTTGAAGAAAAGGTCCCCAGCAGCCGAGCCCTCGTAGAAAATATTTTCTTCGGCAGCCGAGCCCGCGTAGAAAATATTTTCTTCGGCAGCCAAGCCCTCGTCGACAAATTTTTCTTTGGCAGCCGAGCCCTCGTCGAAAATTTTTTTTCAGCAGCCGAGCCCTCATCAAAGAAAAGGTCCCCAGCAGCCGATCCCTCGTTGAAAATTTTTCTTCGCAGTCGAGCACTCGTCGAAAATTTTTCCTTCGGCAGCCGAGCCCTCGTCGAAGAAAAGGTCCCTGGCAGCCGAGCCCTCGTCGAAAATTTTTTCTTCGGCAGCCGAGACCTCGTCAAAAATTTTTTCTTCAGCAGCCGAGCACTCGTCGAAAATTTTTTCATCGGCAGCCGAGCCCTCGTCGAAAATATTTTCTCGGCAGCCGAGCCCTCGCCGAAAATTGTTTTCTTTGGCAGCTGAGCCCTCGTCGAAAATTGTTTTCTTTGGCAGCTGAGCCCTCGTCGAAAATTGTTTTCTTCGGCAGCCGAGCCCTCGTCGAAGAAAAGGTCCCCGGCAGCCAAGCCCTCGTCGAAGAAAAGGTCCCTGGCAGCCAGGCCCTCGTCGAAAAAAAGGTCCCCGGCAGCCAGGCCCTCGTCGAAGAAAAGGTCCCCGGCAGCCGAGCCCTCGTCGAAGAAAAGGTCCCCGGCAGCCGAGCCCTAGTCGAAGAAAAGGTCCCCGGCAGCCGAGCCCTCGTCGAAGAAAAGGTCCCCGGCAGCCGAGCCCTCGTCGAAGAAAAGGTCCCCGGCAGCCGAGCCCTCGTCGAAGAAAAGGTCCCCGGCAGCCGGGCCCTCGTCGAAGAAAAGGTCCCCGGCAGCCGAGCCCTCGTCGAAGAAAAGGTCCCAGGCAGCCGAGCCCTTGTCAAAAATTTTTTTCTTCGGCAGCCGAGCCCTCGTCGAAGAAAAGGTCCCCGGGAGGCGAGCCCTCGTCGAAGAAAAGGTCCCCGGGAGGCGAGCCCTCGTCGAAGAAAAGGTCCCCGGCAGCCGAGCCCTCGTCGAAAATATTTTTTTTGGCAGCCAAGTCCACGTCGAAGAAATGGTCCCCGGCAGCCGAGCCCTTGTCGAAGAAAAGGACCCAGCAGCCGAGCCTTCGTCGAAAATTTTTGTCTTCGGCAGCCGAGCCCTCGTCAAACAAAAGGTCCCCGGCAGCCGAGCTCTCGTCGGAGAAAAGGTCCCCGGCAGCCGAGCCCTCGTCGAACATATTTTTCTTTGGCAGCCGAGCCCTCGTCGAAGAAAAGGTCCCCGGCAGCCGAGCCCTCGTCGAAGAAAAGGTCCCCGGCAGCCGAGCCCTCGTCGAACATATTTTTCTTCGGCAGCCGAGCCCTCGTCGAAGAAAAGGTCCCCGGCAGCCGAGCCCTCGTCGAAGAAAAGGTCCCCGGCAGCCGAGCCCTCGTCGAAAATGTTTTTCTTCGGCAGCCGAGCTCACGTCGAAGAAAAGGTCCCCGGCAGCCGAGCCCTCGTCGAAAATATTTTTCTTCGGCAGCCGTGCCCTCGTCGAAGAAAAGGTCCTCGGCAGCCGAGCCCTCGTCGAAGAAAAGGTCCCCGGCAGCCGAGCCCTCGTCGATTGGTTTTTCTTCGGCAGACGAGCCCTCGTCGAAGAAAAACTCCCCGGCAGCCGGGCCCTCTTCTAACATATTTTCCTTCGGCAGCCAAGCCCTCGTCGAAGAAAAGGTCCCCAGCAGCCGAGCCCTCGTCGAAGAAAAGGTCCCCGGCAGCCGAGCCGTCGTCGAAAATATTTTCCTTCAGCAGCCAAGCCCTCGTCGAAGAAAAGGTCCGCGGCATTCGAGCCCTCGTCAAAAATTTTTGTCTTCGGCAGCCAAGCCCTCGTCGAAGAAAAGGTCCCCGGCAGCCGAGCCCTCGTCGAAAATGTTTTTCTTCGGCAGCCGAGCCCACGTTGAGTAGTTTTTATTCGGAAGCCGAGCCCTCAACGAAGAAAAGGTCCCCGGCAGCCGAGCCCTCGTCGAAGAAAAGGTCCCCGGCAGCCTAGCCCTCGTCGAGTGGTTTTTCTTCGGCAGCCGAGCCCTCGTCGAAGAAAAGGTCCCCGGCAGCCGAGCCCTCGTCGAAGAAAAGGTCCCCGGCAGCCGAGCCCTCGTCGAAGAAAAGGTCCCCGGCAGCCGGGCCCTCGTCGAAGAAAAGGTCCCCGGCAGCCGAACCCTAGTCGAAAATGTTTTTCTTCGGCAGCCGAGCCCACGTCGAGTAGTTTTTCTTCGGCAGCCGAGCCCTCATCGAAGAAAAGGTCCCCGGCAGCCGAGCCCTCGTCGAAGAAAAGGTCCCCGGCAGCCGAGCCCTCGTCGAGTGGTTTTTCTTCGGCAGCCGAGCCCTCGTCGAAGAAAAGGTCCCCAGCAGCCGAGACCTTGTCGAAGAAAAGGTCCCCGGCAGCCGAGACCTCGTCGAAGAAAAGGTCCCCGGCAGCCGAGCCCTCGTCGAAGAAAAGGTCCCCGGTAGCCGAGCCCTCGTCGAAGAAAAGGTCCCCGGCAGCCGAGCCCTCGTCGAAGAAAAGGTCCCCGGCAGTCGGGCCCTCGTCGAAGAAAAGGTCCCCGGCAGCCGAGACCTCGTCGAAGAAAAGGTCCCCGGCAGCCGAGCCCTCGTCGAAGAAAAGGTCCCCGGCAGCCGAGCCCTCGTCGAAGAAAAGGTCCCCGGCAGCTGGGCCCTCGTCGAAGAAAAGGTCCCCGGCAGCCGAGCCCTCGTCGAAGAAAAGGTCCCCGGCAGCCGAGCCCTCGTCGAAGAAAGGGTCCCCGGCAGCCGAGCCCTCGTCGAAGAAAAGGTCCCCGGGAGGCGAGCCCTCGTCGAAGGAAAGGTCCCCGGCAGCCGAGCCCTCGTCGAAGAAAAGGTCCCCGGCAGCCGAGCCCTCGTCGAAAATTGTTTTCTTTGGCAGCCGAGACCTCGTCGAAAATTGTTTTATTTAGCAGCCGAGCCCTCGTCGAAGAAAAGGTCCCCGGCAGCCGAGCCCTCATCGAAGTAAAGGTCCCCGGCAGGCGAGCCCTCGTCGAAGAAAAGGTCCCTGGCAGCCGAGCCCTCGTCGAAGAAAATGTCCCCGGCTGCTGAGCCCTCATCGAAAATTGTTTTCTTCGGCAGCCGAGCCCTCGTCGAAGAAAAGGTCCCCGGCAGCCGAGCCCTCGTCGAAGAAAAGGTCCCCGGCTGCTGAGCCCTCATCGAAAATTGTTTTCTTCGGCAGCCGAGCCCTCGTCGAAGAAAAGGTCCCCGGCAGCCGAGCCCTCGTCGAAGAAAGGGTCCCCGGCAGCCGAGCCCTCGTCGAAGAAAAGGTCCCCGGCAGCCGAGTCCTCGTCGATTGGTTTTTCTTCGGCAGACGAGCCCTCGTCGAAGAAAAGCTCCCCGGCAGCCGAGCCCTCATCTAACATATTTTCCTTCGGCAGCCAAGCCCTCGTCGAAGAAAAGGTCCCCGGCAGCCGAGCCCTCGTCGAAGAAAAGGTCCCCGGCAGCCGAGCCCTCGTCGAAAATTGTTTTCTTCGGCAGCCGAGCTCTCGTCGAAGAAAAGGTCCCCGGCAGCCGAGCCCTCGTCGGAGAAAATGTCCCCGGCTGCTGAGCCCTCATCGAAAATTGTTTTATTCGTCTGCCGAGCCCTCGTCGAAGAAAAGGTCCCCGGCAGCCGAGCCCTCGTCGAAGAAAAGGTCCCCGGCAGCCGAGCCCTCGTCGAAGAAAAGGTCCCCGGCAGCCGAGCCCTCGTCGAAGAAAAGGTCCCCGGCAGCCGAGCCCTCGTCGATTGGTTTTTCTTCGGCAGACGAGCCCTCGTCGAAGAAAAGCTCCCCGGCAGCCGAGCCCTCATCTAACATATTTTCCTTCGGCAGCCGAGCCCTCGTCGAAGAAAAGGTCCCCGGCAGCCGAGCCCTCGTCGAAAATTGTTTTCTTCGGCAGCCGAGCTCTTGTCGAAGAAAAGGTCCCCGGCAGCCGAGCCCTCGTCGAAGAAAAGGTCCCCGGCAGCCGAGCCCTCGTCGAAAATATTTTTCTTCGGCAGCCGAGCCCTCGTCGAAGAAAAGGTCCCCGGCAGCCGAGCCCTCGTCGAAAATATTTTCCTTCGGCAGCCAAGGCCTCGTTGAAGAAAAGGTCCCCGGCAGCCGAGCCCTCGTCGAAAATATTTTCCTTCGGCAGCCAAGCCCTCGTTGAAGAAAAGGTCACCGGCAGCCGAGCCCTCATCGAAAATATTTTCCTTCGGCAGCCAAGCCCTCGTTGAAGAAAAGGTCCCCGGCAGACTAGCCCTCATCGAAGAAAATGTCCGCGGCATTCGAGCCCTCGTCAAAAATTTTTGTCTTCGGCAGCCAAGCCCTCGTCGAAGAAAAGGTCCCCGGCAGCCAAGCCCTCGTCGAAAATGTTTTTTCTTCGGCAGCCGAGCCCACGTCGAGTAGTTTTTCTTCGGCAGCCGAGCCCTCGTCGAAGAAAAGGTCCCCGGCAGCCGAGCCCTCGTCGAAGAAAAGGTCCCCGGCAGCCGAGCCCTCGTCGAGTGGTTTTTCTTCGGCAGCCGAGCCCTCGTCGAAGAAAAGGTCCCCAGCAGCCGAGCCCTCGTCGAAGAAAAGGTCCCCGGCAGCCGAGCCCTCGTCGAAGAAAAGGTCCCCGGCAGCCGAGCCCTCGTCGAAGAAAAGGTCCCCGGCAGCCGAGCCCTCGTCGAAGAAAAGGTCCCCGGCAGCCGAGCCCTCGTCGAAGAAAAGGTCCCCGGGAGGCGAGCCCTCGTCGAAGAAAAGGTCCCCGGGAGGCGAGCCCTCGTTGAAGAAAAATCCCCGGGAGGCGAGCCCTCGTCGAAGAAAAGGTCCTCGGCAGCCGAGCCCTCGTCCAACATATTTTTCTTCGTCAACCAAGTCCATGTCGAAGAAATGGTCCCTGGCAGCCGAGCCCTTGTCGAAGAAAAGGACCCAGCAGCCGAGCCTTCGTCGAAAATTTTTTTCTTCGGCAGCCGAGCCCTCGTCGAAGAAAAGGTCCCCCGCAGCCGAGCCCTCGTCGGAGAAAAGGTCCCCGGCAGCCAAGCCCTCGTCGAAGTAAAGGTCCCCGGCAGCCGAGCCTCGTCGAGTAGTTGTTCTTCGGCAGCCGAGCCCTCGTCGAGTAGTTTTTCTTCGGCAGCCGAGCCCTCGTCGAAGAAAAGGTCCCCGGCAGCCGAGCCCTCATCGAAGTAAAGGTCCCCGGCAGCCGAGCCTCGTCGAGTAGTTGTTCTTCGGCAGCCGAGCCCTCGTCGAGTAGTTTTTCTTCGGCAGCCGAGCCCTCGTCGAAGAAAAGGTCCCCCGCAGCAGAGCCCTCGTCGAAGAAAAGGTCCCCGGCAGCCGAGCCTCGTCGAGTAGTTTTTCTTCGGCAGCCGAGCCCTCGTCGAGGAGTTTTTCTTCGGCAGCCGAGCCCTCGTCGAAGAAAAGGTCCCCGGCAGCCGAGCCCTCGTCGAAGAAAAGGTCCCCGGCAGCCGAGCCCCCGTCGAAGAAAAGGTCCGCGGCAGTCGAGCCCTCGTCCAAAATTTTTGTCTTCGGCAGCCAAGCCCTCATCGAAGAAAAGGTCCCCGGCAGCCGAGCCCTCGTCGAATAGTTTTTCTTCGGCAGCCGAGCCCACGTCGAGTAGTTTTTCTTCGGCAGCCGAGCCCTCGTCGAAGAAAAGGGCCCCGGCAGCCGAGCCCTCATCGAAGAAAAGGTCCCCGGCAGCCGAGCCCTCGTCGAAGAAAAGGTCCCCGGCAGCCGAGCCCTCGTCGATTGGTTTTTCTTCGGCAGACGAGCCCTCGTCGAAGAAAAGCTCCCCGGCAGCCGAGCCCTCATCTAACATATTTTCCTTCGGCAGCCAAGCCCTCGTCGAAGAAAAGGTCCCCGGCAGCCGAGCCCTCGTCGAAGAAAAGGTCCCCGGCAGCCGAGCCCTCGTCGAAGAAAAGGTCCCCGGCAGCCGAGCCCTCATCGAAAATTGTTTTCTTCGGCAGCCGAGCTCTCGTCGAAGAAAAGGTCCCCGGCAGCCGAGCCCTCGTCGAAGAAAATGTCCCCGGCTGCTGAGCCCTCATCGAAAATTGTTTTCTTCGTCTGCCGAGCCCTCGTCGAAGAAAAGGTCCCCGGCAGCCGAGCCCTCGTCGAAGAAAAGGTCCCCGGCAGCCGAGCCCTCGTCGAAGAAAAGGTCCCCGGCAGCCGAGCCCTCGTCGAGTGGTTTTTCTTCGGCAGCCGAGCCCTCGTCGAAGAAAAGGTCCCCAGCAGCCGAGCCCTCGTCGAAGAAAAGGTCCCCGGCAGCCGAGCCCTCATCGAAGAAAAGGTCCCCGGCAGCCGAGCCCTCGTCGAAGAAAAGGTCCCCGGCAGCCGAGCCCTCGTCGAAGAAAAGGTCCCCGGGAGGCGAGCCCTCGTCGAAGAAAAGGTCCCCGGGAGGCGAGCCCTCGTCGAAGAAAAGGTCCCCGGGAGGCGAGCCCTCGTTGAAGAAAAATCCCCGGGAGGCGAGCCCTCGTCGAAGAAAAGGTCCTCGGCAGCCGAGCCCTCGTCCAACATATTTTTCTTCGTCAACCAAGTCCATGTCGAAGAAATGGTCCCTGGCAGCCGAGCCCTTGTCGAAGAAAAGGACCCAGCAGCCGAGCCTTCGTCGAAAATTTTTTTCTTCGGCAGCCGAGCCCTCGTCGAAGAAAAGGTCCCCCGCAGCCGAGCCCTCGTCGGAGAAAAGGTCCCCGGCAGCCAAGCCCTCGTCGAAGTAAAGGTCCCCGGCAGCCGAGCCTCGTCGAGTAGTTGTTCTTCGGCAGCCGAGCCCTCGTCGAGTAGTTTTTCTTCGGCAGCCGAGCCCTCGTCGAAGAAAAGGTCCCCGGCAGCCGAGCCCTCATCGAAGTAAAGGTCCCCGGCAGCCGAGCCTCGTCGAGTAGTTGTTCTTCGGCAGCCGAGCCCTCGTCGAGTAGTTTTTCTTCGGCAGCCGAGCCCTCGTCGAAGAAAAGGTCCCCCGCAGCAGAGCCCTCGTCGAAGAAAAGGTCCCCGGCAGCCGAGCCTCGTCGAGTAGTTTTTCTTCGGCAGCCGAGCCCTCGTCGAGGAGTTTTTCTTCGGCAGCCGAGCCCTCGTCGAAGAAAAGGTCCCCGGCAGCCGAGCCCTCGTCGAAGAAAAGGTCCCCGGCAGCCGAGCCCCCGTCGAAGAAAAGGTCCGCGGCAGTCGAGCCCTCGTCCAAAATTTTTGTCTTCGGCAGCCAAGCCCTCATCGAAGAAAAGGTCCCCGGCAGCCGAGCCCTCGTCGAATAGTTTTTCTTCGGCAGCCGAGCCCACGTCGAGTAGTTTTTCTTCGGCAGCCGAGCCCTCGTCGAAGAAAAGGGCCCCGGCAGCCGAGCCCTCATCGAAGAAAAGGTCCCCGGCAGCCGAGCCCTCGTCGAAGAAAAGGTCCCCGGCAGCCGAGCCCTCGTCGATTGGTTTTTCTTCGGCAGACGAGCCCTCGTCGAAGAAAAGCTCCCCGGCAGCCGAGCCCTCATCTAACATATTTTCCTTCGGCAGCCAAGCCCTCGTCGAAGAAAAGGTCCCCGGCAGCCGAGCCCTCGTCGAAGAAAAGGTCCCCGGCAGCCGAGCCCTCGTCGAAGAAAAGGTCCCCGGCAGCCGAGCCCTCATCGAAAATTGTTTTCTTCGGCAGCCGAGCTCTCGTCGAAGAAAAGGTCCCCGGCAGCCGAGCCCTCGTCGAAGAAAATGTCCCCGGCTGCTGAGCCCTCATCGAAAATTGTTTTCTTCGTCTGCCGAGCCCTCGTCGAAGAAAAGGTCCCCGGCAGCCGAGCCCTCGTCGAAGAAAAGGTCCCCGGCAGCCGAGCCCTCGTCGAAGAAAAGGTCCCCGGCAGCCGAGCCCTCGTCGATTGGTTTTTCTTCGGCAGCCGAGCTCTCGTCGAAGAAAAGGTCCCCGGCAGCCGAGCCCTCGTCGGAGAAAATGTCCCCGGCTGCTGAGCCCTCATCGAAAATTGTTTTATTCGTCTGCCGAGCCCTCGTCGAAGAAAAGGTCCCCGGCAGCCGAGCCCTTGTCGAAGAAAAGGTCCCCGGCAGCCGAGCCCTCGTCGAAGAAAAGGTCCCCGGCAGCCGAGCCCTCGTCGAAGAAAAGGTCCCCGGCAGCCGAGCCCTCGTCGATTGGTTTTTCTTCGGCAGACGAGCCCTCGTCGAAGAAAAGCTCCCCGGCAGCCGAGCCCTCATCTAACATATTTTCCTTCGGCAGCCGAGCCCTCGTCGAAGAAAAGGTCCCCGGCAGCCGAGCCCTCGTCGAAAATTGTTTTCTTCGGCAGCCGAGCTCTCGTCGAAGAAAAGGTCCCCGGCAGCCGAGCCCTCGTCGAAGAAAAGGTCCCCGGCAGCCGAGCCCTCGTCGAAAATATTTTTCTTCGGCAGCCGAGCCCTCGTCGAAGAAAAGGTCCCCGGCAGCCGAGCCCTCGTCGAAAATATTTTTCTTCGGCAGCCGAGCCCTCGTCGAAGAAAAGGTCCCCGGCAGCCGAGCCCTCGTCGAAAATATTTTCCTTCGGCAGCCAAGGCCTCGTTGAAGAAAAGGTCCCCGGCAGCCGAGCCCTCGTCGAAAATATTTTCCTTCGGCAGCCAAGCCCTCGTTGAAGAAAAGGTCACCGGCAGCCGAGCCCTCGTCGAAAATATTTTCCTTCGGCAGCCAAGCCCTCGTTGAAGAAAAGGTCCCCGGCAGACTAGCCCTCATCGAAGAAAATGTCCGCGGCATTCGAGCCCTCGTCAAAAATTTTTGTCTTCGGCAGCCAAGCCCTCGTCGAAGAAAAGGTCCCCGGCAGCCAAGCCCTCGTCGAAAATGTTTTTCTTCGGCAGCCGAGCCCATGTCGAGTAGTTTTTCTTCGGCAGCCGAGCCCTCGTCGAAGAAAAGGTCCCCGGCAGCCGAGCCCTCGTCGAAGAAAAGGTCCCTGGCAGCCGAGCCCTCGTCGAGTGGTTTTTCTTCGGCAGCCGAGCCCTCGTCGAAGAAAAGGTCCCCAGCAGCCGAGCCCTCGTCGAAGAAAAGGTCCCCGGCAGCCGAGCCCTCATCGAAGAAAAGGTCCCCGGCAGCCGAGCCCTCGTCGAAGAAAAGGTCCCCGGCAGCCGAGCCCTCGTCGAAGAAAAGGTCCCCGGGAGGCGAGCCCTCGTCGAAGAAAAGGTCCCCG
This sequence comes from Harpia harpyja, assembly GCF_026419915.1. Classification (NCBI taxonomy): domain Eukaryota; kingdom Metazoa; phylum Chordata; class Aves; order Accipitriformes; family Accipitridae; genus Harpia; species Harpia harpyja. Next base: position 37,655 of record NW_026293307.1, on the reverse strand, counting down.
GGAGGCGAGCCCTCGTTGAAGAAAAATCCCCGGGAGGCGAGCCCTCGTCGAAGAAAAGGTCCTCGGCAGCCGAGCCCTCGTCCAACATATTTTTCTTCGTCAACCAAGTCCATGTCGAAGAAATGGTCCCTGGCAGCCGAGCCCTTGTCGAAGAAAAGGACCCAGCAGCCGAGCCTTCGTCGAAAATTTTTTTCTTCGGCAGCCGAGCCCTCGTCGAAGAAAAGGTCCCCCGCAGCCGAGCCCTCGTCGGAGAAAAGGTCCCCGGCAGCCAAGCCCTCGTCGGAGAAAAGGTCCCCTGCAGCCGAGCCCTCGTCGAAAATTGTTTTCTTTGGCAGCCGAGACCTCGTCGAAAATTGTTTTATTTAGCAGCCGAGCCCTCGTCGAAGAAAAGGTCCCCGGCAGCCGAGCCCTCATCGAAGTAAAGGTCCCCGGCAGCCGAGCCTCGTCGAGTAGTTGTTCTTCGGCAGCCGAGCCCTCGTCGAGTAGTTTTTCTTCGGCAGCCGAGCCCTCGTCGAAGAAAAGGTCCCCAGCAGCCGAGACCTTGTCGAAGAAAAGGTCCCCGGCAGCCGAGACCTCGTCGAAGAAAAGGTCCCCGGCAGCCGAGCCCTCGTCGAAGAAAAGGTCCCCGGTAGCCGAGCCCTCGTCGAAGAAAAGGTCCCCGGCAGCCGAGCCCTCGTCGAAGAAAAGGTCCCCGGCAGCCGGGCCCTCGTCGAAGAAAAGGTCCCCGGCAGCCGAGACCTCGTCGAAGAAAAGGTCCCCGGCAGCCGAGCCCTCGTCGAAGAAAAGGTCCCCGGCAGCCGAGCCCTCGTCGAAGAAAAGGTCCCCGGCAGCCGGGCCCTCGTCGAAGAAAAGGTCCCCGGCAGCCGAGCCCTCGTCGAAGAAAAGGTCCCCGGCAGCCGAGCCCTCGTCGAAGAAAGGGTCCCCGGCAGCCGAGCCCTCGTCGAAGAAAAGGTCCCCGGGAGGCGAGCCCTCGTCGAAGGAAAGGTCCCCGGCAGCCGAGCCCTCGTCGAAGAAAAGGTCCCCGGCAGCCGAGCCCTCGTCGAAAATTGTTTTCTTTGGCAGCCGAGACCTCGTCGAAAATTGTTTTATTTAGCAGCCGAGCCCTCGTCGAAGAAAAGGTCCCCGGCAGCCGAGCCCTCATCGAAGTAAAGGTCCCCGGCAGGCGAGCCCTCGTCGAAGAAAAGGTCCCTGGCAGCCGAGCCCTCGTCGAAGAAAATGTCCCCGGCTGCTGAGCCCTCATCGAAAATTGTTTTCTTCGGCAGCCGAGCCCTCGTCGAAGAAAAGGTCCCCGGCAGCCGAGCCCTCGTCGAAGAAAAGGTCCCCGGCTGCTGAGCCCTCATCGAAAATTGTTTTCTTCGGCAGCCGAGCCCTCGTCGAAGAAAAGGTCCCCGGCAGCCGAGCCCTCGTCGAAGAAAGGGTCCCCGGCAGCCGAGCCCTCGTCGAAGAAAAGGTCCCCGGCAGCCGAGTCCTCGTCGATTGGTTTTTCTTCGGCAGACGAGCCCTCGTCGAAGAAAAGCTCCCCGGCAGCCGAGCCCTCATCTAACATATTTTCCTTCGGCAGCCAAGCCCTCGTCGAAGAAAAGGTCCCCGGCAGCCGAGCCCTCGTCGAAGAAAAGGTCCCCGGCAGCCGAGCCCTCGTCGAAAATTGTTTTCTTCGGCAGCCGAGCTCTCGTCGAAGAAAAGGTCCCCGGCAGCCGAGCCCTCGTCGGAGAAAATGTCCCCGGCTGCTGAGCCCTCATCGAAAATTGTTTTATTCGTCTGCCGAGCCCTCGTCGAAGAAAAGGTCCCCGGCAGCCGAGCCCTCGTCGAAGAAAAGGTCCCCGGCAGCCGAGCCCTCGTCGAAGAAAAGGTCCCCGGCAGCCGAGCCCTCGTCGAAGAAAAGGTCCCCGGCAGCCGAGCCCTCGTCGATTGGTTTTTCTTCGGCAGACGAGCCCTCGTCGAAGAAAAGCTCCCCGGCAGCCGAGCCCTCATCTAACATATTTTCCTTCGGCAGCCGAGCCCTCGTCGAAGAAAAGGTCCCCGGCAGCCGAGCCCTCGTCGAAAATTGTTTTCTTCGGCAGCCGAGCTCTCGTCGAAGAAAAGGTCCCCGGCAGCCGAGCCCTCGTCGAAGAAAAGGTCCCCGGCAGCCGAGCCCTCGTCGAAAATATTTTTCTTCGGCAGCCGAGCCCTCGTCGAAGAAAAGGTCCCCGGCAGCCGAGCCCTCGTCGAAAATATTTTCCTTCGGCAGCCAAGGCCTCGTTGAAGAAAAGGTCCCCGGCAGCCGAGCCCTCGTCGAAAATATTTTCCTTCGGCAGCCAAGCCCTCGTTGAAGAAAAGGTCACCGGCAGCCGAGCCCTCGTCGAAAATATTTTCCTTCGGCAGCCAAGCCCTCGTTGAAGAAAAGGTCCCCGGCAGACTAGCCCTCATCGAAGAAAATGTCCGCGGCATTCGAGCCCTCGTCAAAAATTTTTGTCTTCGGCAGCCAAGCCCTCGTCGAAGAAAAGGTCCCCGGCAGCCAAGCCCTCGTCGAAAATGTTTTTCTTCGGCAGCCGAGCCCACGTCGAGTAGTTTTTCTTCGGCAGCCGAGCCCTCGTCGAAGAAAAGGTCCCCGGCAGCCGAGCCCTCGTCGAAGAAAAGGTCCCCGGCAGCCGAGCCCTCGTCGAGTGGTTTTTCTTCGGCAGCCGAGCCCTCGTCGAAGAAAAGGTCCCCAGCAGCCGAGCCCTCGTCGAAGAAAAGGTCCCCGGCAGCCGAGCCCTCATCGAAGAAAAGGTCCCCGGCAGCCGAGCCCTCGTCGAAGAAAAGGTCCCCGGCAGCCGAGCCCTCGTCGAAGAAAAGGTCCCCGGGAGGCGAGCCCTCGTCGAAGAAAAGGTCCCCGGGAGGCGAGCCCTCGTTGAAGAAAAATCCCCGGGAGGCGAGCCCTCGTCGAAGAAAAGGTCCTCGGCAGCCGAGCCCTCGTCCAACATATTTTTCTTCGTCAACCAAGTCCATGTCGAAGAAATGGTCCCTGGCAGCCGAGCCCTTGTCGAAGAAAAGGACCCAGCAGCCGAGCCTTCGTCGAAAATTTTTTTCTTCGGCAGCCGAGCCCTCGTCGAAGAAAAGGTCCCCCGCAGCCGAGCCCTCGTCGGAGAAAAGGTCCCCGGCAGCCAAGCCCTCGTCGAAGTAAAGGTCCCCGGCAGCCGAGCCTCGTCGAGTAGTTGTTCTTCGGCAGCCGAGCCCTCGTCGAGTAGTTTTTCTTCGGCAGCCGAGCCCTCGTCGAAGAAAAGGTCCCCGGCAGCCGAGCCCTCATCGAAGTAAAGGTCCCCGGCAGCCGAGCCTCGTCGAGTAGTTGTTCTTCGGCAGCCGAGCCCTCGTCGAGTAGTTTTTCTTCGGCAGCCGAGCCCTCGTCGAAGAAAAGGTCCCCCGCAGCAGAGCCCTCGTCGAAGAAAAGGTCCCCGGCAGCCGAGCCTCGTCGAGTAGTTTTTCTTCGGCAGCCGAGCCCTCGTCGAGGAGTTTTTCTTCGGCAGCCGAGCCCTCGTCGAAGAAAAGGTCCCCGGCAGCCGAGCCCTCGTCGAAGAAAAGGTCCCCGGCAGCCGAGCCCCCGTCGAAGAAAAGGTCCGCGGCAGTCGAGCCCTCGTCCAAAATTTTTGTCTTCGGCAGCCAAGCCCTCGTCGAAGAAAAGGTCCCCGGCAGCCGAGCCCTCGTCGAATAGTTTTTCTTCGGCAGCCGAGCCCACGTCGAGTAGTTTTTCTTCGGCAGCCGAGCCCTCGTCGAAGAAAAGGGCCCCGGCAGCCGAGCCCTCATCGAAGAAAAGGTCCCCGGCAGCCGAGCCCTCGTCGAAGAAAAGGTCCCCGGCAGCCGAGCCCTCGTCGATTGGTTTTTCTTCGGCAGACGAGCCCTCGTCGAAGAAAAGCTCCCCGGCAGCCGAGCCCTCATCTAACATATTTTCCTTCGGCAGCCAAGCCCTCGTCGAAGAAAAGGTCCCCGGCAGCCGAGCCCTCGTCGAAGAAAAGGTCCCCGGCAGCCGAGCCCTCGTCGAAGAAAAGGTCCCCGGCAGCCGAGCCCTCATCGAAAATTGTTTTCTTCGGCAGCCGAGCTCTCGTCGAAGAAAAGGTCCCCGGCAGCCGAGCCCTCGTCGAAGAAAATGTCCCCGGCTGCTGAGCCCTCATCGAAAATTGTTTTCTTCGTCTGCCGAGCCCTCGTCGAAGAAAAGGTCCCCGGCAGCCGAGCCCTCGTCGAAGAAAAGGTCCCCGGCAGCCGAGCCCTCGTCGAAGAAAAGGTCCCCGGCAGCCGAGCCCTCGTCGATTGGTTTTTCTTTGGCAGCCGAGCTCTCGTCGAAGAAAAGGTCCCCGGCAGCCGAGCCCTCGTCGGAGAAAATGTCCCCGGCTGCTGAGCCCTCATCGAAAATTGTTTTATTCGTCTGCCGAGCCCTCGTCGAAGAAAAGGTCCCCGGCAGCCGAGCCCTCGTCGAAGAAAAGGTCCCCGGCAGCCGAGCCCTCGTCGAAGAAAAGGTCCCCGGCAGCCGAGCCCTCGTCGAAGAAAAGGTCCCCGGCAGCCGAGCCCTCGTCGATTGGTTTTTCTTCGGCAGACGAGCCCTCGTCGAAGAAAAGCTCCCCGGCAGCCGAGCCCTCATCTAACATATTTTCCTTCGGCAGCCGAGCCCTCGTCGAAGAAAAGGTCCCCGGCAGCCGAGCCCTCGTCGAAAATTGTTTTCTTCGGCAGCCGAGCTCTCGTCGAAGAAAAGGTCCCCGGCAGCCGAGCCCTCGTCGAAGAAAAGGTCCCCGGCAGCCGAGCCCTCGTCGAAAATATTTTTCTTCGGCAGCCGAGCCCTCGTCGAAGAAAAGGTCCCCGGCAGCCGAGCCCTCGTCGAAAATATTTTTCTTCGGCAGCCGAGCCCTCGTCGAAGAAAAGGTCCCCGGCAGCCGAGCCCTCGTCGAAAATATTTTCCTTCGGCAGCCAAGGCCTCGTTGAAGAAAAGGTCCCCGGCAGCCGAGCCCTCGTCGAAAATATTTTCCTTCGGCAGCCAAGCCCTCGTTGAAGAAAAGGTCACCGGCAGCCGAGCCCTCGTCGAAAATATTTTCCTTCGGCAGCCAAGCCCTCGTTGAAGAAAAGGTCCCCGGCAGACTAGCCCTCATCGAAGAAAATGTCCGCGGCATTCGAGCCCTCGTCAAAAATTTTTGTCTTCGGCAGCCAAGCCCTCGTCGAAGAAAAGGTCCCCGGCAGCCAAGCCCTCGTCGAAAATGTTTTTCTTCGGCAGCCGAGCCCATGTCGAGTAGTTTTTCTTCGGCAGCCGAGCCCTCGTCGAAGAAAAGGTCCCCGGCAGCCGAGCCCTCGTCGAAGAAAAGGTCCCTGGCAGCCGAGCCCTCGTCGAGTGGTTTTTCTTCGGCAGCCGAGCCCTCGTCGAAGAAAAGGTCCCCAGCAGCCGAGCCCTCGTCGAAGAAAAGGTCCCCGGCAGCCGAGCCCTCATCGAAGAAAAGGTCCCCGGCAGCCGAGCCCTCGTCGAAGAAAAGGTCCCCGGGAGGCGAGCCCTCGTCGAAGAAAAGGTCCCCGGGAGGCGAGCCCTCGTTGAAGAAAAATCCCCGGGAGGCGAGCCCTCGTCGAAGAAAAGGTCCTCGGCAGCCGAGCCCTCGTCCAACATATTTTTCTTCGTCAACCAAGTCCATGTCGAAGAAATGGTCCCTGGCAGCCGAGCCCTTGTCGAAGAAAAGGACCCAGCAGCCGAGCCTTCGTCGAAAATTTTTTTCTTCGGCAGCCGAGCCCTCGTCGAAGAAAAGGTCCCCCGCAGCCGAGCCCTCGTCGGAGAAAAGGTCCCCGGCAGCCAAGCCCTCGTCGGAGAAAAGGTCCCCTGCAGCCGAGCCCTCGTCGAAAATTGTTTTCTTTGGCAGCCGAGACCTCGTCGAAAATTGTTTTATTTAGCAGCCGAGCCCTCGTCGAAGAAAAGGTCCCCGGCAGCCGAGCCCTCATCGAAGTAAAGGTCCCCGGCAGCCGAGCCTCGTCGAGTAGTTGTTCTTCGGCAGCCGAGCCCTCGTCGAGTAGTTTTTCTTCGGCAGCCGAGCCCTCGTCGAAGAAAAGGTCCCCCGCAGCAGAGCCCTCGTCGAAGAAAAGGTCCCCGGCAGCCGAGCCTCGTCGAGTAGTTTTTCTTCGGCAGCCGAGCCCTCGTCGAGGAGTTTTTCTTCGGCAGCCGAGCCCTCGTCGAAGAAAAGGTCCCCGGCAGCCGAGCCCTCGTCGAAGAAAAGGTCCCCGGCAGCCGAGCCCTCGTCGATTGGTTTTTCTTCGGCAGACGAGCCCTCGTCGAAGAAAAGCTCCCCGGCAGCCGAGCCCTCATCTAACATATTTTCCTTCGGCAGCCAAGCCCTCGTCGAAGAAAAGGTCCCCGGGAGGCGAGCCCTCGTCGAAGAAAAGGTCCCCGGGAGGCGAGCCCTCGTCGAAGGAAAGGTCCCCGGCAGCCGAGCCCTCGTCGAAGAAAAGGTCCCCGGCAGCCGAGCCCTCGTCGAAAATTGTTTTCTTTGGCAGCCGAGACCTCGTCGAAAATTGTTTTATTTAGCAGCCGAGCCCTCGTCGAAGAAAAGGTCCCCGGCAGCCGAGCCCTCATCGAAGTAAAGGTCCCCGGCAGCCGAGCCCTCGTCGAAGAAAATGTCCCCGGCTGCTGAGCCCTCGTCGAAAATTGTTTTCTTCGGCAGCCGAGCTCTCGTCGAAGAAAAGGTCCCCGGCAGCCGAGCCCTCGTCGAAGAAAATGTCCCCGGCTGCTGAGCCCTCATCGAAAATTGTTTTCTTCGGCAGCCGAGCCCTTGTCGAAGAAAAGGTCCCCGGCAGCCGAGCCCTCGTCGAAGAAAAGGTCCCCGGCTGCTGAGCCCTCATCGAAAATTGTTTTCTTCGGCAGCCGAGCCCTCGTCGAAGAAAAGGTCCCCGGCAGCCAAGCCCTCGTCGAAGAAAAGGTCCCCGGCAGCCGAGCCCTCGTCGAAGAAAAGGTCCCCGGCAGCAGAGCCCTCGTCGATTGGTTTTTCTTCGGCAGACGAGCCCTCGTCGAAGAAAAGCTCCCCGGCAGCCGAGCCCTCATCTAACATATTTTCCTTCGGCAGCCAAGCCCTCGTCGAAGAAAAGGTCCCTGGCAGCCGAGCCCTCGTCGAAGAAAAGGTCCCCGGCAGCCGAGCCCTCGTCGAAGAAAAGGTCCCCGGCAGCCGAGCCCTCGTCGAAAATTGTTTTCTTCGGCAGCCGAGCTCTCGTCGAAGAAAAGGTCCCCGGCAGCCGAGCCCTCGTCGAAGAAAATGTCCCCGGCTGCTGAGCCCTCATCGAAAATTGTTTTCTTCGGCAGCCGAGCCCTCGTCGAAGAAAAGGTCCCCGGCAGCCGAGCCCTCGTCGAAGAAAAGGTCCCCGGCTGCTGAGCCCTCATCGAAAATTGTTTTCTTCGGCAGCCGAGCCCTCGTCGAAGAAAAGGTCCCCGGCAGCCGAGCCCTCGTCGAAGAAAAGGTCCCCGGCAGCCGAGCCCTCGTCGAAGAAAAGGTCCCCGGCAGCCGAGCCCTCGTCGATTGGTTTTTCTTCGGCAGACGAGCCCTCGTCGAAGAAAAGCTCCCCGGCAGCCGAGCCCTCATCTAACATATTTTCCTTCGGCAGCCAAGCCCTCGTCGAAGAAAAGGTCCCCGGCAGCCGAGCCCTCGTCGAAGAAAAGGTCCCCGGCAGACGAGCCCTCGTCGAAAATTGTTTTCTTCGGCAGCCGAGCTCTCGTCGAAGAAAAGGTCCCCGGCAGCCGAGCCCTCGTCGAAGAAAAGGTCCCCGGCAGCCGAGCCCTCGTCGAAAATATTTTTCTTCGGCAGACGAGCCCTCGTCGAAGAAAAGGTCCCCGGCAGCCGAGCCCTCGTCGAAAATATTTTCCTTCGGCAGCCAAGGCCTCGTTGAAGAAAAGGTCCCCGGCAGCCGAGCCCTCGTCGAAAATATTCTCCTTCGGCAGCCAAGCCCTCGTTGAAGAAAAGGTCCCCGGCAGCCGAGCCCTCGTCGAAAATATTTTCCTTCGGCAGCCAAGCCCTCGTTGAAGAAAAGGTCCCCGGCAGCCGAGCCCTCATCGAAGAAAATGTCCGCGGCATTCGAGCCCCTCGTCAAAAATTTTTGTCTTCGGCAGCCAAGCCCTCGTCGAAGAAAAGGTCCCCGGCAGCCGAGCCCTCGTCGAAAATGTTTTTCTTCGGCAGCCGAGCCCACGTCGAGTAGTTTTTCTTCGGCAGCCGAGCCCTCATCGAAGAAAAGGTCCCCGGCAGCCGAGCCCTTGTCGAAGAAAAGGTCCCCGGCAGCCGAGCCCTCGTCGAGTGGTTTTTCTTCGGCAGCCGAGCCCTCGTCGAAGAAAAGGTCCCCAGCAGCCGAGCCCTCGTCGAAGAAAAGGTCCCCGGCAGCCGAGCCCTCATCGAAGAAAAGGTCCCCGGCAGCCGAGCCCTCGTCGAGTGGTTTTTCTTCGGCAGCCGAGCCCTCGTCGAAGAAAAGGTCCCCAGCAGCCGAGCCCTCGTCGAAGAAAAGGTCCCCGGCAGCCGAGACCTCGTCGAAGAAAAGGTCCCCGGCAGCCGAGCCCTCGTCGAAGAAAAGGTCCCCGGCAGCCGAGCCCTCGTCGAAGAAAAGGTCCCCGGCAGCCGAGCCCTCGTCGAAGAAAAGGTCCCCGGCAGCCGAGCCCTCGTCGAAGAAAAGCTCCCCGGCAGCCGAGCCCTCGTCGAAGAAAAGGTCCCCGGCAGCCGAGCCCTTATCAAAAATTTTTTTCTTCAGCAGCCGAGCCCTCGTCGAAGAAAAGGTCCCCGGGAGGCGAGCCCTCGTCGAAGAAAAGGTCCCCGGGAGGCGAGCCCTCGTCGAAGAAAAGGTCCCCGGGAGGCGAGCCCTCGTCGAAGAAAAATCCCCGGGAGGCGAGCCCTCGTCGAAGAAAAGGTCCTCGGCAGCCGAGCCCTCGTCCAACATATTTTTCTTCGTCAACCAAGTCCATGTCGAAGAAATGGTCCCTGGCAGCCGAGCCCTTGTCGAAGAAAAGGACCCAGCAGCCGAGCCTTCGTCGGAGAAAAGGTCCCCGGCAGCCGAGCCCTCGTCGGAGAAAAGGTCCCCGGCAGCCAAGCCCTCGTCGGAGAAAAGGTCCCCTGCAGCCGAGCCCTCGTCGAAGGAAAGGTCCCCGGCAGCCGAGCCCTCGTCGAAAATTGTTTTCTTTGGCAGCCGAGACCTCGTCGAAAATTGTTTTATGTAGCAGCCGAGCTCTCGTCGAAGAAAAGGTCCCCGGCAGCCGAGCCCTCATCGAAGTAAAGGTCCCCGGCAGCCGAGCCTCGTCGAGAAGTTGTTCTTCGGCAGCCGAGCCCTCGTCGAGTAGTTGTTCTTCGGCAGCCGAGCCCTCGTCGAGTAGTTGTTCTTCGGCAGCCGAGCCCTCGTCGAAGAAAAGGTCCCCCGCAGCCGAGCCCTCGTCGAAGAAAAGGTCCCCGGCAGCCGAGCCTCGTCGAGTAGTTTTTCTTCGGCAGCCGAGCCCTCGTCGAGGAGTTTTTCTTCGGCAGCCGAGCCCTCGTCGAAGAAAAGGTCCCCGGCAGCCGAGCCCTCGTCGAAGAAAAGGTCCCCGGCAGCCGAGCCCCCGTCAAAGAAAAGGTCCGCGGCAGTCGAGCCCTCGTCCAAAATTTTTGTCTTCGGCAGCCAAGCCCTCGTCGAAGAAAAGGTCCCCGGCAGCCGAGCCCTCGTCGAATAGTTTTTCTTCGGCAGCCGAGCCCACGTCGAGTAGTTTTTCTTCGGCAGCCGAGCCCTCGTCGAAGAAAAGGGCCCCGGCAGCCGAGCCCTCATCGAAGAAAAGGTCCCCGGCAGCCGAGCCCTCGTCGAAGAAAAGGTCCCCGGCAGCCGAGCCCTCGTCGAGTGGTTTTTCTTCGGCAGCCGAGCCCTCGTCGAAGAAAAGGTCCCCAGCAGCCGAGCCCTCGTCGAAGAAAAGGTCCCCGGCAGCCGAGACCTCGTCGAAGAAAAGGTCCCCGGCAGCCGAGCCCTCATCGAAGAAAACGTCCCCGGCAGCCGAGCCCTCGTCGAAGAAAAGGTCCCCGGCAGCCGAGCCCTCGTCGAAGAAAAGGTCCCCGGCAGCCGAGCCCTCGTCGAAGAAAAGGTCCCCGGCAGCCGAGCCCTCGTCGAAGAAAAGGTCCCCGGCAGCCGAGCCCTCGTCGAAGAAAAGGTCCCCGGCAGCCGAGCCCTCGTCGAAGAAAAGGTCCCCGGCAGCCGAGCCCTCGTCGAAGAAAAGCTCCCCGGCAGCCGAGCCCTCGTCGAAGAAAAGGTCCCCGGCAGCCGAGCCCTTATCAAAAATTTTTTTCTTCAGCAGCCGAGCCCTCGTCGAAGAAAAGGTCCCCGGGAGGCGAGCCCTCGTCGAAGAAAAGGTCCCCGGGAGGCGAGCCCTCGTCGAAGAAAAGGTCCCCGGCAGCCGAGCCCTCGTCGAAGAAAAGGTCCCCGGCAGCCGAGCCCTCGTCGAAGAAAAGGTCCCCGGCAGCCGAGCCCTCGTCGAAAATTGTTTTCTTTGGCAGCCGAGACCTCGTCGAAAATTGTTTTATTTAGCAGCCGAGCCCTCGTCGAAGAAAAGGTCCCCGGCAGCCGAGCCCTCATCGAAGTAAAGGTCCCCGGCAGCCGAGCCCTCGTCGAAGAAAATGTCCCCGGCTGCTGAGCCCTCGTCGAAAATTGTTTTCTTCGGCAGCCGAGCTCTCGTCGAAGAAAAGGTCCCCGGCAGCGGAGCCCTCGTCGAAGAAAATGTCCCCGGCTGCTGAGCCCTCATCGAAAATTGTTTTCTTCGGCAGCCGAGCCCTCGTCGAAGAAAAGGTCCCCGGCAGCCGAGCCCTCGTCGAAGAAAAGGTCCCCGGCAGCCGAGCCCTCGTCGAAGAAAAGGTCCCCGGCAGCCGAGCCCTCGTCGATTGGTTTTTCTTCGGCAGACGAGCCCTCGTCGAAGAAAAGCTCCCCGGCAGCCGAGCCCTCATCTAACATATTTTCCTTCGGCAGCCAAGCCCTCGTCGAAGAAAAGGTCCCCGGGAGGCGAGCCCTCGTCGAAGAAAAGGTCCCCGGGAGGCGAGCCCTCGTCGAAGGAAAGGTCCCCGGCAGCCGAGCCCTCGTCGAAGAAAAGGTCCCCGGCAGCCGAGCCCTCGTCGAAAATTGTTTTCTTTGGCAGCCGAGACCTCGTTGAAAATTGTTTTATTTAGCAGCCGAGCCCTCGTCGAAGAAAAGGTCCCCGGCAGCCGAGCCCTCATCGAAGTAAAGGTCCCCGGCAGCCGAGCCCTCGTCGAAGAAAATGTCCCCGGCTGCTGAGCCCTCGTCGAAAATTGTTTTCTTCGGCAGCCGAGCTCTCGTCGAAGAAAAGGTCCCCGGCAGCCGAGCCCTCGTCGAAGAAAATGTCCCCGGCTGCTGAGCCCTCATCGAAAATTGTTTTCTTCGGCAGCCGAGCCCTCGTCGAAGAAAAGGTCCCCGGCAGCCGAGCCCTCGTCGAAGAAAAGGTCCCCGGCTGCTGAGCCCTCATCGAAAATTGTTTTCTTCGGCAGCCGAGCCCTCGTCGAAGAAAAGGTCCCCGGCAGCCAAGCCCTCGTCGAAGAAAAGGTCCCCGGCAGCCGAGCCCTCGTCGAAGAAAAGGTCCCCGGCAGCAGAGCCCTCGTCGATTGGTTTTTCTTCGGCAGACGAGCCCTCGTCGAAGAAAAGCTCCCCGGCAGCCGAGCCCTCGTCGAAAATATTTTCCTTCGGCAGCCAAGCCCTCGTCGAAGAAAAGGTCCCTGGCAGCCGAGCCCTCGTCGAAGAAAAGGTCCCCGGCAGCCGAGCCCTCGTCGAAGAAAAGGTCCCCGGCAGCCGAGCCCTCGTCGAAAATTGTTTTCTTCGGCAGCCGAGCTCTCGTCGAAGAAAAGGTCCCCGGCAGCCGAGCCCTCGTCGAAGAAAATGTCCCCGGCTGCTGAGCCCTCATCGAAAATTGTTTTCTTCGGCAGCCGAGCCCTCGTCGAAGAAAAGGTCCCCGGCAGCCGAGCCCTCGTCGAAGAAAAGGTCCCCGGCTGCTGAGCCCTCATCGAAAATTGTTTTCTTCGGCAGCCGAGCCCTCGTCGAAGAAAAGGTCCCCGGCAGCCGAGCCCTCGTCGAAGAAAAGGTCCCCGGCAGCCGAGCCCTCGTCGAAGAAAAGGTCCCCGGCAGCCGAGCCCTCGTCGATTGGTTTTTCTTCGGCAGACGAGCCCTCGTCTAACATATTTTCCTTCGGCAGCCAAGCCCTCGTCGAAGAAAAGGTCCCCGGCAGCCGAGCCCTCGTCGAAGAAAAGGTCCCCGGCAGCCGAGCCCTCGTCGAAGAAAAGGTCCCCGGCAGCCGAGCCCTCGTCGAAAATTGTTTTCTTCGGCAGCCGAGCTCTCGTCGAAGAAAAGGTCCCCGGCAGCCGAGCCCTCGTCGAAGAAAATGTCCCCGGCTGCTGAGCCCTCATCGAAAATTGTTTTCTTCGTCTGCCGAGCCCTCGTCGAAGAAAAGGTCCCCAGCAGCCGAGCCCTCGTCGAAGAAAAGGTCCCCGGCAGCCGAGCCCTCGTCGAAGAAAAGGTCCCCGGCAGCCGAGCCCTCGTCGAAGAAAAGGTCCCCGGCAGCCGAGCCCTCGTCGATTGGTTTTTCTTCGGCAGACGAGCCCTCGTCGAAGAAAAGCTCCCCGGCAGCCGAGCCCTCATCTAACATATTTTCCTTCGGCAGCCAAGCCCTCGTCGAAGAAAAGGTCCTCGGCAGCCAAGCCCTCGTCGAAGAAAAGGTCCCCGGCAGCCGAGCCCTCGTCGAAGAAAAGGTCCCCAGCAGCCGAGCCCTCGTCGAAAATTGTTTTCTTCGGCAGCCGAGCTCTCGTCGAAGAAAAGGTCCCCGGCAGCCGAGCCCTCGTCGAAAATATTTTTCTTCGGCAGACGAGCCCTCGTCGAAGAAAAGGTCCCCGGCAGCCGAGCCCTCGTCGAAAATATTTTCCTTCGGCAGCCAAGGCCTCGTTGAAGAAAAGGTCCCCGGCAGCCGAGCCCTCGTCGAAAATATTCTCCTTCGGCAGCCAAGCCCTCGTTGAAGAAAAGGTCCCCGGCAGCCGAGCCCTCGTCGAAAATATTTTCCTTCGGCAGCCAAGCCCTCGTCGAAGAAAAGGTCCCCGGCAGCCGAGCCCTCGTCGAAAATGTTTTTCTTCGGCACCCGAGCCCACGTCGAGTAGTTTTTCTTCGGCAGCCGAGCCCTCATCGAAGAAAAGGTCCCCGGCAGCCGAGCCCTCGTCGAAGAAAAGGTCCCCGGCAGCCGAGCCCTCGTCGAGTGGTTTTTCTTCGGCAGCCGAGCCCTCGTCGAAGAAAAGGTCCCCAGCAGCCGAGCCCTCGTCGAAGAAAAGGTCCCCGGCAGCCGAGACCTCGTCGAAGAAAAGGTCCCCGGCAGCCGAGACCTCGTCGAAGAAAAGGTCCCCGGCAGCCGAGCCCTCGTCGAAGAAAAGGTCCCCGGCAGCCGAGCCCTCGTCGAAGAAAAGGTCCCCGGGAGGCGAGCCCTCGTCGAAGAAAAGGTCCCCGGGAGGCGAGCCCTCGTCGAAGAAAAGGTCCCCGGGAGGCGAGCCCTCGTCGAAGAAAAATCCCCGGGAGGCGAGCCCTCGTCGAAGAAAAGGTCCTCGGCAGCCGAGCCCTCGTCCAACATATTTTTCTTCGTCAACCAAGTCCATGTCGAAGAAATGGTCCCTGGCAGCCGAGCCCTTGTCGAAGAAAAGGACCCAGCAGCCGAGCCTTCGTCGAAAATTTTTTTCTTCGGCAGCCGAGCCCTCGTCGAAGAAAAGGTCCCCCGCAGCCGAGCCCTCGTCGGAGAAAAGGTCCCCGGCAGCCAAGCCCTCGTCGGAGAAAAGGTCCCCTGCAGCCGAGCCCTCGTCGAAGGAAAGGTCCCCGGCAGCCGAGCCCTCGTCGAAGAAAAGGTCCCCGGCAGCCGAGCCCTCGTCGAAAATTGTTTTCTTTGGCAGCTGAGACCTCGTCGAAAATTGTTTTATGTAGCAGCCGAGCCCTCGTCGAAGAAAAGGTCCCCGGCAGCCGAGCCCTCATCGAAGTAAAGGTCCCCGGCAGCCGAGCCTCGTCGAGTAGTTGTTCTTCGGCAGCCGAGCCCTCGTCGAGTAGTTGTTCTTCGGCAGCCGAGCCCTCGTCGAAGAAAAGGTCCCCCGCAGCCGAGCCCTCGTCGAAGAAAAGGTCCCCGGCAGCCGAGCCTCGTCGAGTAGTTTTTCTTCGGCAGCCGAGCCCTCGTCGAGGAGTTTTTCTTCGGCAGCCGAGCCCTCGTCGAAGAAAAGGTCCCCGGCAGCCGAGCCCTCGTCGAAGAAAAGGTCCCCGGCAGCCGAGCCCTCGTCGAGTGGTTTTTCTTCGGCAGCCGAGCCCTCGTCGAAGAAAAGGTCCCCGGCAGCCGAGCCCTCATCGAAGAAAAGGTCCCCGGCAGCCGAGCCCTCGTCGAAGAAAAGGTCCCCGGCAGCCGAGCCCTCGTCGAGTGGTTTTTCTTCGGCAGCCGAGCCCTCGTCGAAGAAAAGGTCCCCAGCAGCCGAGCCCTCGTCGAAGAAAAGGTCCCCGGCAGCCGAGACCTCGTCGAAGAAAAGGTCCCCGGCAGCCGAGCCCTCATCGAAGAAAACGTCCCCGGCAGCCGAGCCCTCGTCGAAGAAAAGGTCCCCGGCAGCCGAGCCCTCGTCGAAGAAAAGGTCCCCGGCAGCCGAGCCCTCGTCGAAGAAAAGCTCCCCGGCAGCCGAGCCCTCGTCGAAGAAAAGGTCCCCGGCAGCCGAGCCCTCGTCGAAGAAAAGCTCCCCGGCAGCCGAGCCCTCGTCGAAGAAAAGGTCCCCGGCAGCCGAGCCCTTATCAAAAATTTTTTTCTTCAGCAGCCGAGCCCTCGTCGAAGAAAAGGTCCCCGGGAGGCGAGCCCTCGTCGAAGGAAAGGTCCCCGGCAGCCGAGCCCTTGTCGAAGAAAAGGTCCCCGGCAGCCGAGCCCTCGTCGAAAATTGTTTTCTTTGGCAGCCGAGACCTCGTCGAAAATTGTTTTATTTAGCAGCCGAGCCCTCGTCGAAGAAAAGGTCCCCGGCAGCCGAGCCCTCATCGAAGTAAAGGTCCCCGGCAGCCGAGCCTCGTCGAGTAGTTGTTCTTCGGCAGCCGAGCCCTCGTCGAGTAGTTGTTCTTCGGCAGCCGAGCCCTCGTCGAAGAAAAGGTCCCCCGCAGCCGAGCCCTCGTCGAAGAAAAGGTCCCCGGCAGCCGAGCCTCGTCGAGTAGTTTTTCTTCGGCAGCCGAGCCCTCGTCGAGGAGTTTTTCTTCGGCAGCCGAGCCCTCGTCAAAGAAAAGGTCCCCGGCAGCCGAGCCCTCGTCGAAGAAAAGGTCCCCGGCAGCCGAGCCCCCGTCGAAGAAAAGGTCCGCGGCAGTCGAGCCCTCGTCCAAAATTTTTGTCTTCGGCAGCCAAGCCCTCGTCGAAGAAAAGGTCCCCGGCAGCCGAGCCCTCGTCGAATAGTTTTTCTTCGGCAGCCGAGCCCACGTCGAGTAGTTTTTCTTCGGCAGCCGAGCCCTCGTCGAAGAAAAGGTCCCCGGCAGCCGAGCCCTCATCGAAGAAAAGGTCCCCGGCAGCCGAGCCCTCGTCGAAGAAAAGGTCCCCGGCAGCCGAGCCCTCGTCGAGTGGTTTTTCTTCGGCAGCCGAGCCCTCGTCGAAGAAAAGGTCCCCAGCAGCCAAGCCCTCGTCGAAGAAAAGGTCCCCGGCAGCCGAGACCTCGTCGAAGAAAAGGTCCCCGGCAGCCGAGCCCTCATCGAAGAAAACGTCCCCGGCAGCCGAGCCCTCGTCGAAGAAAAGGTCCCCGGCAGCCGAGCCCTCGTCGAAGAAAAGGTCCCCGGCAGCCGAGCCCTCGTCGAAGAAAAGGTCCCCGGCAGCCGAGCCCTCGTCGAAGAAAAGGTCCCCGGCAGCCGAGCCCTCGTCAAAGAAAAGCTCCCCGGCAGCCGAGCCCTCGTCGAAGAAAAGGTCCCCGGCAGCCGAGCCCTTATCAAAAATTTTTTTCTTCAGCAGCCGAGCCCTCGTCGAAGAAAAGGTCCCCGGGAGGCGAGCCCTCGTCGAAGGAAAGGTCCCCGGCAGCCGAGCCCTTGTCGAAGAAAAGGTCCCCGGCAGCCGAGCCCTCGTCGAAAATTGTTTTCTTTGGCAGCCGAGACCTCGTCGAAAATTGTTTTATTTAGCAGCCGAGCCCTCGTCGAAGAAAAGGTCCCCGGCAGCCGAGCCCTCATCGAAGTAAAGGTCCCCGGCAGCCGAGCCCTCGTCGAAGAAAATGTCCCCGGCTGCTGAGCCCTCATCGAAAATTGTTTTCTTCGGCAGCCGAGCCCTCGTCGAAGAAAAGGTCCCCGGCAGCCGAGCCCTCGTCGAAGAAAAGGTCCCCGGCAGCCGAGCCCTCGTCGAAGAAAAGGTCCCCGGCAGCCGGGCCCTCGTCGAAGAAAAGGTCCCCGGCAGCCGGGCCCTCGTCGAAGAAAAGGTCCCCGGCAGCCGGGCCCTCGTCGAAGAAAAGGTCCCCGGCAGCCGAGCCCTCGTCGAAAAAAAGGTCCCCGGCAGCCGAGCCCTCGTCGAAAAAAAGGTCCCCGGCAGCCGAGCCCTTGTCAAAAATTTTTTTCTTCGGCAGCCGAGCCCTCGTCGAAGAAAAGGTCCCCGGGAGGCGAGCCCTCGTCGAAGAAAAGGTCCCCGGGAGGCGAGCCCTCGTCGAAGAAAAGGTCCTCGGCAGCCGAGCCCTCGTCGAAAATATTTTTCTTTGGCAGCCAATTCCACATCGAATAAAAGGTCCCCGGCAGCCGAGCCCTTGTCGAAGAAAAGGACCCAGCAGCCGAGCCTTCGTCGAAAATTGTTTTCTTCGTCTGCCGAGCCCTCGTCGAAGAAAAGGTCCCCGCCAGCCGAGCTCTCGTCGGAGAAAAGGTCCCCGGCAGCCAAGCCCTCGTCGGAGAAAAGGTCCCCGGCAGCCGAGCCCTCGTCGAACATATTTTTCTTTGGCAGCCGAGCCCTCGTCGAAGAAAAGGTCCCCGGCAGCCGAGCCCTCGTCGAAGAAAAGGTCCCCGGCAGCCGAGCCCTCGTCGAACATATTTTTCTGCGGCAGCCGAGTCCTCGTCGAAGAAAAGGTCCCCGGCAGCCGAGCCCTCGTCGAAGAAAAGGTCCCCGGCAGCCGAGTCCTCGTTGGAAATGTTTTTCTTCGGCAGCCGAGCCCTCGTCGAAGAAAAGGTCGCCGGCAGCCGAGCTCTCGTCGAAGAAAAGGTCCCCGGCAGCCGAGCTCTCGTCGAGTGGTTTTTCTTCGGCAGCCGAGCCCTCGTCGAAGAAAAGGTCCCCGGCAGCCGAGCCCTCGTCGAAGAAAAGGTCCCCGGCAGCCGAGACCTCGTCGAAGAAAAGGTCCCCGGCAGCCGAGCCCTCGTCGAAGAAAAGGTCCCCGGCAGCCGAGCCCTCGTCGAAGAAAAGGTCCCCGGCAGCCGAGCCCTCGTCGAAGAAAAGGTCCCCGGCAGCCGAGCCCTCGTCGAAGAAAAGGTCCCCGGCAGCCGAGCCCTCGTCGAAGAAAAGCTCCCCGGCAGCCGAGCCCTCGTCGAAGAAAAGGTCCCCGGCAGCCGAGCCCTTATCAAAAATTTTTTTCTTCAGCAGCCGAGCCCTCGTCGAAGAAAAGGTCCCCGGGAGGCGAGCCCTCGTCGAAGAAAAGGTCCCCGGGAGGCGAGCCCTCATCGAAGAAAAGTCCCCGGGAGGCGAGCCCTCGTCGAAGAAAAGGTCCTCGGCAGCCGAGCCCTCGTCGAACATATTTTTCTTCGTCAACCAAGTCCACGTCGAAGAAATGGTCCCTGGCAGCCGAGCCCTTGTCGAAGAAAAAAAGGACCCCGGCAGCCGAGCCCTTGTTGGCGATTTTTTTCCTTCGGCAGCCAAGCCCTCGTCGAAGAAAGAAAAGGTCCCCGGCAGCCGAGCCCTCGTCGAAGAAAGAAAAGGTCCCCGGCAGCCGAGCCCTCGTCGGCGATTTTTTTCCTTCGGCAGCCAAGCCCTCGTCGAAGAAAAAAAGGACCCCGGCAGCCGAGCCCTCGTCGGCGATATTTTTCCTTCGGCAGCCGAGCCCTCGTCGACGATTTTTTTCCTTCGGCAGCCGAGCCCTCGTCGGCCATTTTTTTCCTTCGGCAGCCGAGCCCTCGTCGGCCATTTTTTTCCTTCGGCAGCCGACCCCTCGTCGGCCATTTTTTTCCTTCGGCAGCCGAGCCCTCGTCGAAGAAAGAAAAGGTCCCCGGCAGCCGAGCCCTCGTCGGCGATTTTTTTCCTTCGGCAGCCGAGCCCTCGTCGGCGATTTTTTTCCTTCGGCAGCCGAGCCCTCGTCGGCGATTTTTTTCCTTCGGCAGCCGAGCCCTCGTCGAAGAAAGAAAAGGTCCCCGGCAGCCGAGCCCTCGTCGGCGATTTTTTTCCTTCGGCAGCCAAGCCCTCGTCGACGATTTTTTTCCTTCGGCAACCGAGCCCTCGTCGGCGATTTTTTTCCTTCAGCAGCCGAGCCCTCGTCGGCGATTTTTTTTCCTTCGGCAGCCGAGCACTCGTCGGCGATGTTTTTCCTTCGGCAGCCGAGCCCTCGTCGGCGATTTTTTTCCTTCGGCAGCCGAGCCCTCGTCGGCGATTTTTTTCCTTCGGCAGCCGAGTCCTCGTCGGCGATTTTTTTCCTTCGGCAGCCGAGCCCTCGTCGGCGATTTTTTTCCTTCGGCAGCCGAGCCCTCGTCGGCCATTTGTTTTTCCTTCGGCAGCCGAGCCCTCGTCAAAGAAAGAAAAGGTTCCCGGCAGCCGAGCCCTCGTCGGCGATTTTTTTCCTTCGGCAGCCGAGCCCTCATCGGCGATTTTTTTCCTTCGGCAACCGAGCCCTCGTCGGCGATTTTTTTCCTTCGGCAGCCAAGCCCTCGTCGGCGATTTTTTTCCTTCGGCAGCCGAGCCCTCGTCGGCGATTTTTTTCCTTCGGCAGCCGAGTCCTCGTCGGCGATTTTTTTCCTTCGGCAGCCGAGCCCTCGTCGGCGATTTTTTTCCTTCTGCAGCCGAGCCCTAGTCGGCGATTTTTTTCCTTCGGCAGCTGAGCCCTCGTCGAAGAAAGAAAAGGTCCCCGGCAGCCGAGCCCTCGTCGGCGATTTTTTTCCTTCGGCAGCCGAGCCCTCGTCGGCGATTTTTTTTTCCTTCGGCAGCCGAGCCCTCGTCGAAGAAAGAAAAGGTCCCCGGCAGCCGAGCCCTCGTCGGCAATTTTTTTCCTTCGGCAGCCGAGCCCTCATCGAAGAAAGAAAAGGTCCCCGGCAGCCGAGCCCTCGTCGGCGATTTTTTTCCTTCGGCAGCCGAGCCCTCGTCGGCGATTTTTTTTCCTTCGGCAGCCGAGCCCTCGTCGAAGAAAGAAAAGGTCCCCGGCAGCCGAGCCCTCGTCGGCGATTTTTTTCCTTCGGCAGACGAGCCCTCGTCGGCAATTTTTTTCCTTCGGCAGCCGAGCCCTCGTCGGCGATTTTTTTCCATCGGCAGCCGAGCCCTCGTCGAAGAAAGAAAAGGTCCCGGCAGCCGAGCCCTCGTCGGCGATTTTTTTCCTTCGGCAGCCGAGCCCTCGTCGGCGATTTTTTTGCTTCGGCAGCCGAGTCCTCGTCGGCGATTTTTTTCCTTCGGCAGCCGAGCCCTCGTCGGCGATTTTTTTCCTTCGGCAGCCGAACCCTCGTCGGCCATTTTTTTTTCCTTCGGCAGCCGAGCCCTCGTCAAAGAAAGAAAAGGTCCCCGGCAGCCGAGCCCTCGTCGGCGATTTTTTTCCTTCGGCAGCCGAGCCCTCGTCGGCGATTTTTTTCCTTCGGCAGCCGAGTCCTCGTCGGCGATTTTTTTCCTTCGGCAGCCGAGCCCTCGTCAGCGATTTTTTTCCTTCTGCAGCCGAGCCCTAGTCGGCGATTTTTTTCCTTCGGCAGCTGAGCCCTCGTCGAAGAAAGAAAAGGTCCCCGGCAGCCGAGCCCTCGTCGGCGATTTTTTTCCTTCGGCAGCCGAGCCCTCGTCGGCGATTTTTTTTTCCTTCGGCAGCCGAGCCCTCGTCGAAGAAAGAAAAGGTCCCCGGCAGCCGAGCCCTCGTCGGCGATTTTTTTCCTTCGGCAGCCTAGCCCTCGTCGGCGATTTTTTTTTCCTTCGGCAGCCGAGCCCTCGTCGAAGAAAGAAAAGGTCCCCGGCAGCCGAGCCCTCGTCGGCGATTTTTTTCCTTCGGAAGCCGAGCCCTCGTCGAAGAAAGAAAAGGTCCCCGGCAACCGAGCCCTCGTCCGCGATTTTTTTCCTTCGGCAGCCAAGCCCTCGTCGGCGATTTTTTTCCTTCGGCAGCCGAGCCCTCGTCGGCGATTTTTTTCCTTCGGCAGCCGAGCCCTCGTCGGCGATTTTTTTTCCTTCGGCAGCCGAGCCCTCGTCGGCGATTTTTTTTTTCCTTCGGCAGCCGAGCCCTCGTCGAAGAAAGAAAAGGTCCCTGGCAGCCGAGCCCTCGTTGGTGATTTTTTTCCTTCGGCAGCCGAGCCCTCGTCGAAGAAAGAAAAGGTCCCCGGCAGCCGAGCCCTCGTTGGCGATTTTTTTCCTTCGGCAGCCGAGCCCTCGTCGAAGAAGGAAAAGGTCCCCGGCAGCCGAGCCCTCGTCGGCGATTTTTTTCCTTCGGCAGCCGAGCACTCGTCGGCAATTTTTTTCCTTCAGCAGCCGAGCCCTCGTTGGCGATTTTTTTCCTTTGGCAGTCGAGCCCTCGTCGGCAATTTTTTTCCTTCGGCAGCCGAGCCCTCGTCGGCGATTTTTTTCCATCGGCAGCCGAGCCCTCGTCGAAGAAAGAAAAGGTCCCCGGCAGCCGAGCCCTCGTCGGCGATTTTTTTCCTTCAGCAGCCGAGCCCTCGTCGGCGATTTTTTTTCCTTCGGCAGCCGAGCCCTCGTCGGCCATTTTTTTTTCCTTCGGCAGCCGAGCCCTCGTCGAAGAAAGAAAAGGTCCCCGGCAGCCGAGCCCTCGTCGGCGATTTTTTTCCATCGGCAGCCGAGCCCTCGTCGAAGAAAGAAAAGGTCCCCGGCAACCGAGCCCTCGTCGGCGATTTTTTTCCTTCGGCAGCCAAGCCCTCGTCGGCGATTTTTTTCCTTCGGCAGCCGAGCCCTCGTCGGCGATTTTTTTCCTTCGGCAGCCGAGTCCTCGTCGGCGATTTTTTTCCTTCGGCAGCCGAGCCCTCGTCGGCGATTTTTTTCCTTCTGCAGCCGAGCCCTAGTCGGCGATTTTTTTCCTTCGGCAGCTGAGCCCTCGTCGAAGAAAGAAAAGGTCCCCGGCAGCCGAGCCCTCGTCGGCGATTTTTTTCCTTCGGCAGCCGAGCCCTCGTCGGCGATTTTTTTTTCCTTCGGCAGCCGAGCCCTCGTCGAAGAAAGAAAAGGTCCCCGGCAGCCGAGCCCTCGTCGGCAATTTTTTTCCTTCGGCAGCCGAGCCCTCATCGAAGAAAGAAAAGGTCCCCGGCAGCCGAGCCCTCGTCGGCGATTTTTTTTCCTTCGGCAGCCGAGCCCTCATCGAAGAAAGAAAAGGTCCCCGGCAGCCGAGCCCTCGTCGGCGATTTTTTTTCCTTCGGCAGCCGAGCCCTCATCGAAGAAAGAAAAGGTCCCCGGCAGCCGAGCCCTCGTCGGCGATTTTTTTTCCTTCGGCAGCCGAGCCCTCGTTGAAGAAAGAAAAGGTCCCCGGCAGCCGAGCCCTCGTCGGCGATTTTTTTCCTTCGGCAGACGAGCCCTCGTCGGCAATTTTTTTCCTTCGGCAGCCGAGCCCTCGTCGGCGATTTTTTTCCATCGGCAGCCGAGCCCTCGTCGAAGAAAGAAAAGGTCCCGGCAGCCGAGCCCTCGTCGGCGATTTTTTTCCTTCGGCAGCCGAGCCCTCGTCGGCGATTTTTTTGCTTCGGCAGCCGAGTCCTCGTCGGCGATTTTTTTCCTTCGGCAGCCGAGCCCTCGTCGGCGATTTTTTTCCTTCGGCAGCCGAACCCTCGTCGGCCATTTTTTTTTCCTTCGGCAGCCGAGCCCTCGTCGAAGAAAGAAAAGGTCCCCGGCAGCCGAGCCCTCGTCGGCGATTTTTTTCCTTCGGCAGCCGAGCCCTCGTCGGCGATTTTTTTCCTTCGGCAGCCGAGTCCTCGTCGGCGATTTTTTTCCTTCGGCAGCCGAGCCCTCGTCGAAGAAAGAAAAGGTCCCCGGCAGCCGAGCCCTCGTCGGCGATTTTTTTTCCTTCGGCAGCCGAGCCCTAGGCGGCGATTTTTTTCCTTCGGCAGCTGAGCCCTCGTCGAAGAAAGAAAAGGTCCCCGGCAGCCGAGCCCTCGTCGGCGATTTTTTTCCTTCGGCAGCCGAGCCCTCGTCGTCGATTTTTTTTTCCTTCGGCAGCCGAGCCCTCGTCGAAGAAAGAAAAGGTCCCCGGCAGCCGAGCCCTCGTCGGCGATTTTTTTCCTTCGGCAGCCTAGCCCTCGTCGGCGATTTTTTTTTCCTTCGGCAGCCGAGCCCTCGTCGAAGAAAGAAAAGGTCCCCGGCAGCCGAGCCCTCGTCGGCGATTTTTTTCCTTCGGAAGCCGAGCCCTCGTCGAAGAAAGAAAAGGTCCCCGGCAACCGAGCCCTCGTCCGCGATTTTTTTCCTTCGGCAGCCAAGCCCTCGTCGGCGATTTTTTTCCTTCGGCAGCCGAGTCCTCGTCGGCGATTTTTTTCCTTCGGCAGCCGAGCCCTCGTCGGCGATTTTTTTTCCTTCGGCAGCCGAGCCCTCGTCGGCGATTTTTTTTTTCCTTCGGCAGCCGAGCCCTCGTCGAAGAAAGAAAAGGTCCCTGGCAGCCGAGCCCTCGTTGGTGATTTTTTTCCTTCGGCAGCCGAGCCCTCGTCGAAGAAAGAAAAGGTCCCCGGCAGCCGAGCCCTCGTTGGCGATTTTTTTCCTTCGGCAGCCGAGCCCTCGTCGAAGAAGGAAAAGGTCCCCGGCAGCCGAGCCCTCGTCGGCGATTTTTTTCCTTCGGCAGCCGAGCACTCGTCGGCAATTTTTTTCCTTCAGCAGCCGAGCCCTCGTTGGCGATTTTTTTCCTTTGGCAGCCGAGCCCTCGTCGGCAATTTTTTTCCTTCGGCAGCCGAGCCCTCGTCGGCGATTTTTTTCCTTCGGCAGCCGAGCCCTCGTCGAAGAAAGAAAAGGTCCCCGGCAGCCGAGCCCTCGTTGGCGATTTTTTTCCTTCGGCAGCCGAGCCCTCGTCGAAGAAGGAAAAGGTCCCCGGCAGCCGAGCCCTCGTCGGCGATTTTTTTCCTTCGGCAGCCGAGCACTCGTCGGCAATTTTTTTCCTTCAGCAGCCGAGCCCTCGTTGGCGATTTTTTTCCTTTGGCAGCCGAGCCCTCGTCGGCAATTTTTTTCCTTCGGCAGCCGAGCCCTCGTCGGCGATTTTTTTCCATCGGCAGCCGAGCCCTCGTCGAAGAAAGAAAAGGTCCCCGGCAGCCGAGCCCTCGTCGGCGATTTTTTTCCTTCAGCAGCCGAGCCCTCGTCGGCGATTTTTTTTCCTTCGGCAGCCGAGCCCTCTTCGGCCATTTTTTTTTCCTTCGGCAGCCGAGCCCTCGTCGAAGAAAGAAAAGGTCCCCGGCAGCCGAGCCCTCGTTGGCGATTTTTTTCCTTCGGCAGCCAAGCCCTCGTCGAAGAAAAAAAGGACCCCGGCAGCCGAGCCCTCGTCGGCGATTTTTTTCCTTCGCCAGCCGAGCCCTCGTCGAAGAAAGAAAAGGTCCCCGGCAGCCGAGCCCTCGTTGGCGATTTTTTTCCTTCGGCAGCCGAGCCCTCGTCGAAGAAAGAAAAGGTCCCCGGCAGCCGAGCCCTCGTTGGCGATTTTTTTCCTTCGGCAGCCAAGCCCTCGTCGAAGAAAGAAAAGGTCCCCGGCAGCCGAGCCCTCGTCGAAGAAAGAAAAGGTCCCCGGCAGCCGAGCCCTCGTCGGCGATTTTTTTCCTTCGGCAGCCGAGCACTCGTCGGCAATTTTTTTCCTTCAGCAGCCGAGCCCTCGTTGGCGATTTTTTTCCTTTGGCAGCTGAGCCCTCGTCGGCAATTTTTTTCCTTCGGCAGCCGAGCCCTCGTCGGCGATTTTTTTCCATCGGCAGCCGAGCCCTCGTCGAAGAAAGAAAAGGTCCCCGGCAGCCGAGCCCTCGTCGGCGATTTTTTTCCTTCAGCAGCCGAGCCCTCGTCGGCGATTTTTTTTCCTTCGGCAGCCGAGCCCTCGTCGGCCATTTTTTTTTCCTTCGGCAGCCGAGCCCTCGTCGAAGAAAGAAAAGGTCCCCGGCAGCCGAGCCCTCGTTGGCGATTTTTTTCCTTCGGCAGCCAAGCCCTCGTCGAAGAAAAAAAGGACCCCGGCAGTCGAGCCCTCGTCGGTGATTTTTTTCCTTCGGCAGCCGAGCCCTCGTCGAAGAAAGAAAAGGTCCCCGGCAGCCGAGCCCTCGTTGGCGATTTTTTTCCTTCGGCAGCCGAGCCCTCGTCGAAGAAAGAAAAGGTCCCCGGCAGCCGAGCCCTCGTTGGCGATTTTTTTCCTTCGGCAGCCAAGCCCTCGTCGAAGAAAGAAAAGGTCCCCGGCAGCCGAGCCCTCGTCGAAGAAAGAAAAGGTCCCCGGCAGCCGAGCCCTCGTCGGCGATTTTTTTCCTTCGGCAGCCGAGCACTCGTCGGCAATTTTTTTCCTTCGGCAGCCGAGCCCTCGTTGGCGATTTTTTTCCTTCGGTAGCCGAGCCCTCGTCGACGATTTTTTTCCTTCGGCAGCCGAGCCCTCGTCGGCGATTTTTTTCCTTCGGCAACCGAGCCCTCGTCGGCGATTTTTTTCCTTCGGCAGCCGAGCCCTCGTCGGCGATTTTTTTCCTTCGGCAACCGAGCCCTCGTCGGCGATTTTTTTCCTTCGGCAGCCGAGCCCTCGTCGGCGATTTTTTTCCTTCGGCAGCCGAGCCCTCGTCGGCGATTTTTTTCCTTCGGCAGCCGAGTCCTCGTCGGCGATTTTTTTCCTTCGGCAGCCGAGCCCTCGTCGGCGATTT
Organism: Harpia harpyja; assembly: GCF_026419915.1. NCBI lineage: Eukaryota > Metazoa > Chordata > Aves > Accipitriformes > Accipitridae > Harpia > Harpia harpyja. The sequence continues at coordinate 12,779 of NW_026293307.1, read as the reverse complement.
TTTTCCTTCTGCAGCCGAGCCCTAGTCGGCGATTTTTTTCCTTCGGCAGCTGAGCCCTCGTCGAAGAAAGAAAAGGTCCCCGGCAGCCGAGACCTCGTCGGCGATTTTTTTCCTTCGGCAGCCGAGCCCTCGTCGGCGATTTTTTTTTCCTTCGGCAGCCGAGCCCTCGTCGAAGAAAGAAAAGGTCCCCGGCAGCCGAGCCCTCGTCGGCAATTTTTTTCCTTCGGCAGCCGAGCCCTCGTCGAAGAAAGAAAAGGTCCCCGGCAGCCGAGCCCTCGTCGGCGATTTTTTTCCTTCGGCAGCCGAGCCCTCGTCGGCGATTTTTTTTCCTTCGGCAGCCGAGCCCTCGTCGAAGAAAGAAAAGGTCCCCGGCAGCCGAGCCCTCGTCGGCGATTTTTTTCCTTCGGCAGACGAGCCCTCGTCGGCAATTTTTTTCCTTCGGCAGCCGAGCCCTCGTCGGCGATTTTTTTCCATCGGCAGCCGAGCCCTCGTCGAAGAAAGAAAAGGTCCCGGCAGCTGAGCCCTCGTCGGCGATTTTTTTCCTTCGGCAGCCGAGCCCTCGTCGGCAATTTTTTTGCTTTGGCAGCCGAGTCCTCGTCGGCGATTTTTTTCCTTCGGCAGCCGAGCCCTCGTCGGCGATTTTTTTCCTTCAGCAGCCGAGCCCTCGTCGGCCATTTTTTTTTCCTTCGGCAGCTGAGCCCTCGTCAAAGAAAGAAAAGGTCCCCGGCAGCCGAGCCCTCGTCGGCGATTTTTTTCCTTCGGCAGCCGAGTCCTCGTCGGCGATTTTTTTCCTTCGGCAGCCGAGCCCTCGTCAGCGATTTTTTTCCTTCTGCAGCCGAGCCCTAGTCGGCGATTTTTTTCCTTCGGCAGCTGAGCCCTCGTCGAAGAAAGAAAAGGTCCCCGGCAGCCGAGCCCTCGTCGGCGATTTTTTTCCTTCGGCAGCCGAGCCCTCGTCGGCGATTTTTTTTTCCTTCGGCAGCCGAGCCCTCGTCGAAGAAAGAAAAGGTCCCCGGCAGCCGAGCCCTCGTCGGCGATTTTTTTCCTTCGGCAGCCTAGCCCTCGTCGGCGATTTTTTTTTCCTTCGGCAGCCGAGCCCTCGTCGAAGAAAGAAAAGGTCCCCGGCAGCCGAGCCCTCGTCGGCAATTTTTTTCCTTCGGCAGCCGAGCCCTCATCGAAGAAAGAAAAGGTCCCCGGCAGCCGAGCCCTCGTCGGCGATTTTTTTCCTTCGGCAGCCGAGCCCTCGTCGGCGATTTTTTTTCCTTCGGCAGCCGAGCCCTCGTCGAAGAAAGAAAAGGTCCCCGGCAGCCGAGCCCTCGTCGGCGATTTTTTTCCTTCGGCAGACGAGCCCTCGTCGGCAATTTTTTTCCTTCGGCAGCCGAGCCCTCGTCGGCGATTTTTTCCATCGGCAGCCGAGCCCTCGTCGAAGAAAGAAAAGGTCCCGGCAGCCGAGCCCTCTTCGGCGATTTTTTTCCTTCGGCAGCCGAGCCCTCGTCGGCGATTTTTTTGCTTCGGCAGCCGAGTCCTCGTCGGCGATTTTTTTCCTTCGGCAGCCGAGCCCTCGTCGGCGATTTTTTTCCTTCGGCAGCCGAACCCTCGTCAGCCATTTTTTTTTCCTTCGGCAGCCGAGCCCTCGTCGAAGAAAGAAAAGGTCCCCGGCAGCCGAGCCCTCGTCGGCGATTTTTTTCCTTCGGCAGCCGAGTCCTCGTCGGCGATTTTTTTCCTTCGGCAGCCGAGTCCTCGTCGGCGATTTTTTTCCTTCGGCAGCCGAGCCCTCGTCAGCGATTTTTTTCCTTCTGCAGCCGAGCCCTAGGCGGCGATTTTTTTCCTTCGGCAGCTGAGCCCTCGTCGAAGAAAGAAAAGGTCCCCGGCAGCCGAGACCTCGTCGGCGATTTTTTTCCTTCGGCAGCCGAGCCCTCGTCGGCGATTTTTTTCCTTCGGCAGCCGAGCCCTCGTCGGCGATTTTTTTCCTTCGGCAGCCGAGCCCTCGTCGGCGATTTTTTTCCTTCGGCAGCCGAGTCCTCGTCGGCGATTTTTTTCCTTCGGCAGCCGAGCCCTCGTCGGCGATTTTTTTCCTTCTGCAGCCGAGCCCTAGTCGGCGATTTTTTTTCCTTCGGCAGCTGAGCCCTCGTCGAAGAAAGAAAAGGTCCCCGGCAGCCGAGACCTCGTCGGCGATTTTTTTCCTTCGGCAGCCGAGCCCTCGTCGGCGATTTTTTTTTTCCTTCGGCAGCCGAGCCCTCGTCGAAGAAAGAAAAGGTCCCCGGCAGCCGAGCCCTCGTCGGCAATTTTTTTCCTTCGGCAGCCGAGCCCTCGTCGAAGAAAGAAAAGGTCCCCGGCAGCCGAGCCCCTCGTCGGCGATTTTTTTCCTTCGGCAGCCGAGCCCTCGTCGGCGATTTTTTTTCCTTCGGCAGCCGAGCCCTCGTCGAAGAAAGAAAAGGTCCCCGGCAGCCGAGCCCTCGTCGGCGATTTTTTTCCTTCGGCAGACGAGCCCTCGTCGGCAATTTTTTTCCTTCGGCAGCCGAGCCCTCGTCGGCGATTTTTTTCCATCGGCAGCCGAGCCCTCGTCGAAGAAAGAAAAGGTCCCGGCAGCTGAGCCCTCGTCGGCGATTTTTTTCCTTCGGCAGCCGAGCCCTCGTCGGCAATTTTTTTGCTTTGGCAGCCGAGTCCTCGTCGGCGATTTTTTTCCTTCGGCAGCCGAGCCCTCGTCGGCGATTTTTTTCCTTCAGCAGCCGAGCCCTCGTCGGCCATTTTTTTTTCCTTCGGCAGCTGAGCCCTCGTCAAAGAAAGAAAAGGTCCCCGGCAGCCGAGCCCTCGTCGGCGATTTTTTTCCTTCGGCAGCCGAGTCCTCGTCGGCGATTTTTTTCCTTCGGCAGCCGAGCCCTCGTCAGCGATTTTTTTCCTTCTGCAGCCGAGCCCTAGTCGGCGATTTTTTTCCTTCGGCAGCTGAGCCCTCGTCGAAGAAAGAAAAGGTCCCCGGCAGCCGAGCCCTCGTCGGCGATTTTTTTCCTTCGGCAGCCGAGCCCTCGTCGGCGATTTTTTTTTCCTTCGGCAGCCGAGCCCTCGTCGAAGAAAGAAAAGGTCCCCGGCAGCCGAGCCCTCGTCGGCGATTTTTTTCCTTCGGCAGCCTAGCCCTCGTCGGCGATTTTTTTTTCCTTCGGCAGCCGAGCCCTCGTCGAAGAAAGAAAAGGTCCCCGGCAGCCGAGCCCTCGTCGAAGAAAGAAAAGGTCCCCGGCAGCCGAGCCCTCGTCGGCGATTTTTTTCCTTCGGCAGCCGAGCACTCGTCGGCAATTTTTTTCCTTCGGCAGCCGAGCCCTCGTTGGCGATTTTTTTCCTTCGGTAGCCGAGCCCTCGTCGACGATTTTTTTCCTTCGGCAGCCGAGCCCTCGTCGGCGATTTTTTTCCTTCGGCAACCGAGCCCTCGTCGGCGATTTTTTTCCTTCGGCAGCCGAGCCCTCGTCGGCGATTTTTTTCCTTCGGCAACCGAGCCCTCGTCGGCGATTTTTTTCCTTCGGCAGCCGAGCCCTCGTCGGCGATTTTTTTCCTTCGGCAGCCGAGCCCCTCGTCGGCGATTTTTTTCCTTCGGCAGCCGAGTCCTCGTCGGCGATTTTTTTCCTTCGGCAGCCGAGCCCTCGTCGGCGATTTTTTTCCTTCTGCAGCCGAGCCCTAGTCGGCGATTTTTTTCCTTCGGCAGCTGAGCCCTCGTCGAAGAAAGAAAAGGTCCCCGGCAGCCGAGCCCTCGTCGGCGATTTTTTTTCCTTCGGCAGCCGAGCCCTCGTCGGCGATTTTTTTTTCCTTCGGCAGCCGAGCCCTCGTCGAAGAAAGAAAAGGTCCCCGGCAGCCGAGCCCTCGTCGGCAATTTTTTTCCTTCGGCAGCCGAGCCCTCGTCGAAGAAAGAAAAGGTCCCCGGCAGCCGAGCCCTCGTCGGCGATTTTTTTCCTTCGGCAGCCCGAGCCCTCGTCGGCGATTTTTTTTCCTTCGGCAGCCGAGCCCTCGTCGAAGAAAGAAAAGGTCCCCGGCAGCCGAGCCCTCGTCGGCGATTTTTTTCCTTCGGCAGACGAGCCCTCGTCGGCAATTTTTTTCCTTCGGCAGCCGAGCCCTCGTCGGCGATTTTTTTTCCATCGGCAGCCGAGCCCTCGTCGAAGAAAGAAAAGGTCCCGGCAGCTGAGCCCTCGTCGGCGATTTTTTTCCTTCGGCAGCCGAGCCCCTCGTCGGCAATTTTTTTGCTTGGCAGCCGAGTCCTCGTCGGCGATTTTTTTCCTTCGGCAGCGAGCCCTCGTCGGCGATTTTTTTTTCCTTCAGCAGCCGAGCCCTCGTCGGCCATTTTTTTTTCCTTCGGCAGCTGAGCCCTCGTCAAAGAAAGAAAAGGTCCCCGGCAGCCGAGCCCTCGTCGGCGATTTTTTTCCTTCGGCAGCCGAGTCCTCGTCGGCGATTTTTTTCCTTCGGCAGCCGAGCCCTCGTCAGCGATTTTTTTCCTTCTGCAGCCGAGCCCTAGTCGGCGATTTTTTTCCTTCGGCAGCTGAGCCCTCGTCGAAGAAAGAAAAGGTCCCCGGCAGCAGAGCCCTCGTCGGCGATTTTTTTCCTTCGGCAGCCGAGCCCCTCGTCGGCGATTTTTTTTTCCTTCGGCAGCCGAGCCCTCGTCGAAGAAAGAAAAGGTCCCCGGCAGCCGAGCCCTCGTCGGCGATTTTTTTCCTTCGGCAGCCTAGCCCTCGTCGGCGATTTTTTTTTTCCTTCGGCAGCCGAGCCCTCGTCGAGAAGAAAAGGTCCCGGCAGCCGAGCCCTCGTCGGCAATTTTTTTCCTTCGGCAGCCGAGCCCTCATCGAAGAAAGAAAAGGTCCCCGGCAGCCGAGCCCTCGTCGGCGATTTTTTTCCTTCGGCAGCCGAGCCCTCGTCGGCGATTTTTTTTCCTTCGGCAGCCGAGCCCCTCGTCGAAGAAAGAAAAGGTCCCCGGCAGCCGAGCCCTCGTCGGCGATTTTTTTCCTTCGGCAGACGAGCCCTCGTCGGCAATTTTTTTCCTTCGGCAGCCGAGCCCCTCGTCGGCGATTTTTTCCATCGGCAGCCGAGCCCTCGTCGAAGAAAGAAAAGGTCCCGGCAGCCGAGCCCCTCTTCGGCGATTTTTTTCCTTCGGCAGCCGAGCCCTCGTCGGCGATTTTTTTGCTTCGGCAGCCGAGTCCTCGTCGGCGATTTTTTTCCTTCGGCAGCCGAGCCCTCGTCGGCGATTTTTTTCCTTCGGCAGCCGAACCCTCGTCGGCCATTTTTTTTTCCTTCGGCAGCCGAGCCCTCGTCGAAGAAAGAAAAGGTCCCCGGCAGCCGAGCCCTCGTCGGCGATTTTTTTCCTTCGGCAGCCGAGTCCTCGTCGGCGATTTTTTTCCTTCGGCAGCCGAGTCCTCGTCGGCGATTTTTTTCCTTCGGCAGCCGAGCCCTCGTCAGCGATTTTTTTCCTTCTGCAGCCGAGCCCTAGGCGGCGATTTTTTTTCCTTCGGCAGCTGAGCCCTCGTCGAAGAAAGAAAAGGTCCCGGCAGCCGAGACCTCGTCGGCGATTTTTTTCCTTCGGCAGCCGAGCCCTCGTCGGCGATTTTTTTCCTTCGGCAGCCGAGCCCTCGTCGGCGATTTTTTTACCTTCGGCAGCCGAGCCCTCGTCGGCGATTTTTTTCCTTCGGCAGCCGAGTCCTCGTCGGCGATTTTTTTCCTTCGGCAGCCGAGCCCTCGTCGGCGATTTTTTTCCTTCTGCAGCCGAGCCCTAGTCGGCGATTTTTTTCCTTCGGCAGCTGAGCCCTCGTCGAAGAAAGAAAAGGTCCCCGGCAGCCGAGACCTCGTCGGCGATTTTTTCCTTCGGCAGCCGAGCCCATCGTCGGCGATTTTTTTTTCCTTCGGCAGCCCGAGCCCTCGTCGAAGAAAGAAAAGGTCCCCCGGCAGCCGAGCCCTCGTCGGCAATTTTTTTCCTTCGGCAGCCGAGCCCTCGTCGAAGAAAGAAAAGGTCCCCGGCAGCCGAGCCCTCGTCGGCGATTTTTTTCCTTCGGCAGCCGAGCCCTCGTCGGCGATTTTTTTTTCCTTCGGCAGCCGAGCCCTCGTCGAAGAAAGAAAAGGTCCCCGGCAGCCGAGCCCTCGTCGGCGATTTTTTCCTTCGGCAGACGAGCCCTCGTCGGCAATTTTTTTCCTTCGGCAGCCGAGCCCTCGTCGGCGATTTTTTTCCATCGGCAGCCGAGCCCTCGTCGAAGAAAGAAAAGGTCCCGGCAGCTGAGCCCTCGTCGGCGATTTTTTTCCTTCGGCAGCCGAGCCCTCGTCGGCAATTTTTTTTGCTTTGGCAGCCGAGTCCTCGTCGGCGATTTTTTTCCTTCGGCAGCCGAGCCCTCGTCGGCGATTTTTTCCTTCAGCAGCCGAGCCCTCGTCGGCCATTTTTTTTTTCCTTCGGCAGCTGAGCCCTCGTCAAAGAAAGAAAAGGTCCCCGGCAGCCGAGCCCTCGTCGGCGATTTTTTTCCTTCGGCAGCCGAGTCCTCGTCGGCGATTTTTTTTCCTTCGGCAGCCGAGCCCTCGTCAGCGATTTTTTTCCTTCTGCAGCCGAGCCCTAGTCGGCGATTTTTTTCCTTCGGCAGCTGAGCCCTCGTCGAAGAAAGAAAAGGTCCCGGCAGCCGAGCCCTCGTCGGCGATTTTTTTCCTTCGGCAGCGAGCCCTCGTCGGCGATTTTTTTTTTCCTTCGGCAGCCGAGCCCTCGTCGAAGAAAGAAAAGGTCCCCGGCAGCCGAGCCCTCGTCGGCGATTTTTTTTCCTTCGGCAGCCTAGCCCTCGTCGGCGATTTTTTTTTCCTTCGGCAGCCGAGCCCTCGTCGAAGAAAGAAAAGGTCCCCGGCAGCCGAGCCCTCGTCGGCGATTTTTTTCCTTCTGCAGCCGAGCCCTCGTCGGCGATTTTTTTTCCTTCGGCAGCCGAGCCCTCGTCGAAGAAAGAAAAGGTCCTGCAGCCGAGCCCTCGTTGGCGATTTTTTTCCTTCGGCAGCCGAGCCCTCGTCGAAGAAAGAAAAGGTCCCCGGCAGCCGAGCCCTGTTTGGCGATTTTTTTTCCTTCGGCAGCCGAGCCCTCGTCGAAGAAGGAAAAGGTCCCCGGCAGCCGAGCCCTCGTCGGCGATTTTTTTCCTTCGGCAGCCGAGCACTCGTCGGCAATTTTTTTCCTTCGGCAGCCGAGCCCTCGTTGGCGATTTTTTTCCTTCGGCAGCCGAGCCCTCGTCGGCAATTTTTTTCCTTCGGCAGCCGAGCCCTCGTCGGCGATTTTTTTCCATCGGCAGCCGAGCCCTCGTCGAAGAAAGAAAAGGTCCCCGGCAGCCGAGCCCTCGTCGGCGATTTTTTTCCTTCAGCAGCCGAGCCCTCGTCGGCGATTTTTTTTCCTTCGGCAGCCGAGCCCTCGTCGGCCATTTTTTTTTCCTTCGGCAGCCGAGCCCTCGTCGAAGAAAGAAAAGGTCCCCGGCAGCCGAGCCCTCGTTGGCGATTTTTTTCCTTCGGCAGCCAAGCCCTCGTCGAAGAAAAAAAGGACCCCGGCAGCCGAGCCCTCGTCGGCGATTTTTTTCCTTCGGCAGCCGAGCCCTCGTCGAAGAAAGAAAAGGTCCCCGGCAGCCGAGCCCTCGTTGGCGATTTTTTTCCTTCGGCAGCCGAGCCCTCGTCGAAGAAAGAAAAGGTCCCCGGCAGCCGAGCCCTCGTTGGCGATTTTTTTCCTTCGGCAGCCAAGCCCTCGTCGAAGAAAGAAAAGGTCCCCGGCAGCCGAGCCCTCGTCGAAGAAAGAAAAGGTCCCCGGCAGCCGAGCCCTCGTCGGCGATTTTTTTCCTTCGGCAGCCGAGCACTCGTCGGCAATTTTTTTCCTTCGGCAGCCGAGCCCTCGTTGGCGATTTTTTTCCTTCGGCAGCCGAGCCCTCGTCGGCAATTTTTTTCCTTCGGCAGCCGAGCCCTCGTCGGCGATTTTTTTCCATCGGCAGCCGAGCCCTCGTCGAAGAAAGAAAAGGTCCCCGGCAGCCGAGCCCTCGTCGGCGATTTTTTTCCTTCAGCAGCCGAGCCCTCGTCGGCGATTTTTTTTCCTTCGGCAGCCGAGCCCTCGTCGGCCATTTTTTTTTCCTTCGGCAGCCGAGCCCTCGTCGAAGAAAGAAAGGTCCCCGGCAGCCGAGCCCTCGTTGGCGATTTTTTTCCTTCGGCAGCCAAGCCCTCGTCGAAGAAAAAAAGGACCCCGGCAGCCGAGCCCTTGTTGGCGATTTTTTTCCTTCGGCAGCCAAGCCCTCGTCGAAGAAAGAAAAGGTCCCCGGCAGCCGAGCCCTCGTCGAAGAAAGAAAGGTCCCCGGCAGCCGAGCCCTCGTCGGCGATTTTTTTCCTTCGGCAGCCAAGCCCTCGTCGAAGAAAAAAAGGACCCCGGCAGCCGAGCCCTCGTCGGCGATTTTTTTTCCTTCGGCAGCCGAGCCCTCGTCGGCGATTTTTTTCCTTCGGCAGCCGAGCCCTCGTCGGCCATTTTTTTCGTTCGGCAGCCGAGCCCTCGTCGGCCATTTTTTTCGTTCGGCAGCCGAGCCCTCGTCGGCCATTTTTTTCCTTCGGCAGCCGAGCCCTCGTCGAAGAAAGAAAAGGTCCCCGGCAGCCGAGCCCTCGTCGGCGATTTTTTTCCTTCGGCAGCCGAGCCCTCGTCGGCAATTTTTTTCCTTCGGCAGCCGAGCCCTCGTCGGCGATTTTTTTCCTTCGGCAGCCGAGCCCTCGTCGAAGAAAGAAAAGGTCCCCGGCAGCCGAGCCCTCGTCGGCGATTTTTTTCCTTCGGCAGCCAAGCCCTCGTCGGCGATTTTTTTCCTTCGGCAGCCGAGCCCTCGTCGGCGATTTTTTTCCTTCGGCAGCCGAGCCCTCGTCGGCGATTTTTTTCCTTCGGCAGCCGAGCCCTCGTCGGCGATTTTTTTCCTTCGGCAGCCGAGCCCTCGTCGGCGATTTTTTTCCTTCGGCAGCCGAGCCCTCGTCGGCCATTTTTTTTTTCCTCGGCAGCCGAGCCCTCGTCAAAGAAAGAAAAGGTCCCCGGCAGCCGAGCCCTCGTCGGCGATATTTTTCCTTCGGCAGCCGAGCCTCATCGGCGATTTTTTTCCTTCGGCAACCGAGCCCTCGTCGGCGATTTTTTTCCTTCGGCAGCCAAGCCTCTTCGGCGATTTTTTTCCTTCGGCAGCCGAGCCCTCGTCGGCGATTTTTTTCCTTCGGCAGCCGAGTCCTCGTCGGCGATTTTTTTCCTTCGGCAGCCGAGCCCTCGTCGGCGATTTTTTTCCTTCTGCAGCCGAGCCCTAGTCGGCGATTTTTTTCCTTCGGCAGCTGAGCCCTCGTCGAAGAAAGAAAAGGTCCCCGGCAGCCGAGCCCTCGTTGGCGATTTTTTTCCTTCGGCAGCCGAGCCCTCGTCGAAGAAAGAAAAGGTCCCCGGCAACCGAGCCCTCGTCGGCGATTTTTTTCCTTCGGCAGCCCAGCCCTCGTCGACGATTTTTTTCCTTCGGCAGCCGAGCCCTCGTCGGCGATTTTTTTCCTTCGCAGCCGAGCCCTCGTCGGCGATTTTTTTTCTTCGGCAGCCGAGCCCTCGTCGGCGATTTTTTTTCCTTCGGCAGCCGAGCCCTCGTCGGCGATTTTTTTTTCCTTCCGCAGCCGAGCCCTCGTCGAAGAAAGAAAAGGTCCCTGGCAGCCAAGCCCTCGTTGGCGATTTTTTTTCCTTCGGCAGCCGAGCCCTCGTCGAAGAAAGAAAAGGTCCCGGCAGCCGAGCCCTCGTCGGCGATTTTTTTCCTTCGGCAGCCGAGCCCTCGTCGAAGAAGGAAAAGGTCCCCGGCAGCCGAGCCCTCGTCGGCGATTTTTTTCCTTCGGCAGCCGAGCACTCGTCGGCAATTTTTTCCTTCGGCAGCCGAGCCCTCCGTTGGCGATTTTTTTCCTTCGGCAAGCCGAGCCCTCGTCGGCAATTTTTTTCCTTCGGCAGCCGAGCCCTCGTCGGCGATTTTTTTCCATCGGCAGCCGAGCCCTCGTCGAAGAAAGAAAAGGTCCCCGGCAGCCGAGCCCTCGTCGGCGATTTTTTTCCTTCAGCAGCCGAGCCCTCGTCGGCGATTTTTTTTCCTTCGGCAGCCGAGCCCTCGTCGGCCATTTTTTTTCCTTCGGCAGCCGAGCCCTCGTCGAAGAAAGAAAAGGTCCCCGGCAGCCGAGCCCTCGTTGGCGATTTTTTTCCTTCGGCAGCCAAGCCCTCGTCGAAGAAAAAAAGGACCCCGGCAGCCGAGCCCTCGTCGGCGATTTTTTTCCTTCGGCAGCCGAGCCCTCGTCGAAGAAAGAAAAGGTCCCCGGCAGCCGAGCCCTCGTTGGCGATTTTTTTCCTTCGGCAGCCGAGCCCTCGTCGAAGAAAGAAAAGGTCCCCGGCAGCCGAGCCCTCGTTGGCGATTTTTTTCCTTCGGCAGCCGAGCCCTCGTCGAAGAAAGAAAAGGTCCCCGGCAGCCGAGCCCTCGTTGGCGATTTTTTTTCCTTCGGCAGCCAAGCCCTCGTCGAAGAAAGAAAAGGTCCCCGGCAGCCGAGCCCTCGTCGAAGAAAGAAAAGGTCCCCGGCAGCCGAGCCCTCGTCGGCGATTTTTTTCCTTCGGCAGCCGAGCACTCGTCGGCAATTTTTTTTCCTTCGGCAGCCGAGCCCTCGTTGGCGATTTTTTTCCTTCGGCAGCCGAGCCCTCGTCGGCAATTTTTTTCCTTCGGCAGCCGAGCCCTCGTCGGCGATTTTTTTCCATCGGCAGCCGAGCCCTCGTCGAAGAAGAAAAGGTCCCCGGCAGCCGAGCCCTCGTCGGCGATTTTTTTTCCTTCAGCAGCCGAGCCCTCGTCGGCGATTTTTTTTCCTTCGGCAGCCGAGCCCTCGTCGGCCATTTTTTTTTCCTTCGGCAGCCGAGCCCTCGTCGAAGAAAGAAAAGGTCCCCGGCAGCCGAGCCCTCGTTGGCGATATTTTTCCTTCGGCAGCCAAGCCCTCGTCGAAGAAAAAAAGGACCCCCGGCAGCCGAGCCCTTGTTGGCGATTTTTTTTCCTTCGGCAGCCAAGCCCTCGTCGAAGAAAGAAAGGTCCCCGGCAGCCGAGCCCTCGTCGAAGAAAGAAAAGGTCCCCGGCAGCCGAGCCCTCGTCGGCGATTTTTTTCCTTCGGCAGCCAAGCCCTCGTCGAAGAAAAAAAGGACCCCGGCAGCCGAGCCCTCGTCGGCGATTTTTTTCCTTCGGCAGCCGAGCCCTCGTCAGCGATTTTTTTCCTTCGGCAGCCGAGCCCTCGTCGGCCATTTTTTTCCTTCGGCAGCCGAGCCCTCGTCGGCCATTTTTTTCCTTCGGCATCCGAGCCCTCGTCGGCCATTTTTTTCGTTCGGCAGCCGACCCCTCCTCGGCCATTTTTTTCCTTCGGCAGCCGAGCCCTCGTCGAAGAAAGAAAAGGTCCCCGGCAGCCGAGCCCTCGTCAGCGATTTTTTTCCTTCGGCAGCCGAGCCCTCGTCGGCAATTTTTTTCCTTCGGCAGCCGAGCCCTCGTCGGCGATTTTTTTCGTTCGGCAGCCGAGCCCTCGTCGAAGAAAGAAAAGGTCCCCGGCAGCCGAGCCCTCGTCGGCGATTTTTTTCCTTCGGCAGCCAAGCCCTCGTCGACGATTTTTTTCCTTCGGCAGCCGAGCCCTCGTCGGCGATTTTTTTTCCTTCGGCAGCCGAGCCCTCGTCGGCGATTTTTTTCCTTCGGCAGCCGAGCCCTCGTCGGCGATTTTTTTTCCTTCGGCAGCCGAGCCCTCGTCGGCGATTTTTTTCCTTCGGCAGCCGAGCCCTCGTCGGCGATTTTTTTCCTTCGGCAGCCGAGCCCTCGTCGGCGATTTTTTTCCTTCGGCAGCCGAGCCCTCGTCGGCGATTTTTTTCCTTCGGCAGCCGAGCCCCTCGTCGGCGATTTTTTTCCTTCGGCAGCCGAGCCCTCGTCGGCGATTTTTTTCCTTCGGCAGCCGAGCCCTCGTCGAAGAAAGAAAAGGTCCCCGGCAGCTGAGCCCTCGTCGGCGATTTTTTTCCTTCGGCAGCCGAGCCCTCATCGAAGAAAGAAAAGGTCCCCGGCAACCGAGCCCTCGTCGGCGATTTTTTTCCTTCGGCAGCCAAGCCCTCGTCGGCGATTTTTTCCTTCGGCAGCCGAGCCCTCGTCGGCGATTTTTTTTCCTTCGGCAGCCGAGCCCTCGTCGGCGATTTTTTTTTTTCCTTCGGCAGCCGAGCCCTCGTCGAAGAAAGAAAAGGTCCCTGGCAGCCGAGCCCTCGTCGGCGATTTTTTTCCTTCGGCAGCCGAGCCCTCGTCGAAGAAAGAAAAGGTCCCCGGCAGCCGAGCCCTCGTTGGCGATTTTTTTCCTTCGGCAGCCGAGCCCTCGTCGAAGAAAGAAAAGGTCCCCGGCAGCCAAGCCCTCGTCGGCGATTTTTTTCCATCGACAGCCGAGCCTCGTCGGCGATTTTTTTCCTTCGGCAGCCGAGCCCTCGTCGGCGATTTTTTTCCTTCGGCAGACGAGCCCTCGTCGGCGATTTTTTTCCTTCGGCAGACGAGCCCTCGTCGGCGATTTTTTTCCTTCGGCAGCCGAGCCCTCGTCGGCGATTTTTTTCCATCGGCAGCCGAGCCCTCGTCGAAGAAAGAAAAGGTCCCCGGCAGCCGAGCCCTCGTCGGCGATTTTTTTCCTTCAGCAGCCTAGCCCTCGTCGGCGATTTTTTTTCCTTCGGCAGCCGAGCCCTCGTCGGCCATTTTTTTTTCCTTCGGCAGCCGAGCCCTCGTCGGCCATTTTTTTTTCCTTCGGCACCCGAGCCCTCGTCG
>NW_026293306.1:0-57904 GCF_026419915.1 Harpia harpyja | reverse complement strand
TGACCTTTTCTTCGACGAGGCTCGGCTGCCGGGGACCTTTTCTTCGACGAGGGCTCGGCTGCCGGGGACCTTTTCTTCGACGAGGGCTCGGCTGCCGGGGACCTTTTCTTCGACGAGGGCTCGGCTGCCGGGGACCTTTTCTTCGACGAGGGCTCGGCTGCCGGGGACCTTTTCTTCGACGAGGGCTCGGCTGCCGGGGACCTTTTCTTCGACGAGGGCTCGGCTGCCGGGGACCTTTTCTTCGACGAGGGCTCGGCTGCCGGGGACCTTTTCTTCGACGAGGGCTCGGCTGCCGGGGACTTTTCTTCGACGAGGCTCGGTGCTGAGAAATTTTCGACGAGGGCTCGGCTGCCGGGGACTTTTTCTTCGAAGAGGACTCGGCTGCGAAGAAAAGATTTTCGACGAGGGCTCGGCTGCCGGGGGACTTTTTCTTCGAAGAAGACTCGGCTGCCGAAGAAAAGATTTTCGACGAGGGCTCGGCTGCCGGGGACCTTTTCTTCGACGAGGGCTCGGCTGCCGGGGACCTTTTCTTCGACGAGGGCTCGGCTGCCGGGGACCTTTTCTTCGACGAGGGCTCGGCTGCCGGGGACCTTTTCTTCGACGAGGGCTCGGCTGCCGGGGACCTTTTCTTCGACGAGGGCTCGGCTGCCGGGACCTTTTCTTCGACGAGGGCTCGGTTGCTGAAGAAAATTTTTCGACGAGGGCTCGGCTGCCGGGGACTTTTTCTTCGAAGAAGACTCGGCTGCCGAAGAAAAGATTTTCGACGAGGGCTCGGCTGCCGGGGACTTTTTCTTCGAAGAAGACTCGGCTGCCGAAGAAAAGATTTTCGACGAGGGCTCGGCTGCCGGGGACCTTTTCTTCGACGAGGGCTCGGCTGCCGGGGACCTTTTCTTCGACGAGGGCTCGGCTGCCGGGGGACTTTTTCTTCGAAGAAGACTCGGCTGCCGAAGAAAAGATTTTCGACGAGGGGCTCGGCTGCCGGGGACTTTTTCTTCGAAGAAGTCTCGGCTGCCGAAGAAAAGATTTTCGACGAGGGCTCGGCTGCCGGGGACCTTTTCTTCGACGAGGGCTCGGCTGCCGGGGACCTTTTCTTCGACGAGGGCTCGGCTGCCGGGGACCTTTTCTTCGACGAGGGCTCGGTTGCTGAAGAAAATTTTTCGACGAGGGCTCGGCTGCCGGGGACCTTTTCTTCGACGAGGGCTCGGTTGCTGAAGAAAATTTTTCGACGAGGGCTCGGCTGCCGGGGACCTTTTCTTCGACGAGGGCTCGGCTGCCGGGGACCTTTTCTTCGACGAGGGCTCGGCTGCCGGGGACCTTTTCTTCGACGAGGGCTCGGCTGCCGGGGACCTTTTCTTCGACGAGGGCTCGGCTGCCGGGGACCTTTTCTTCGACGAGGGCTCGGTTGCTGAAGAAAATTTTTCGACGAGGGCTCGGCTGCCGGGGACTTTTTCTCGAAGAAGACTCGGCTGCCGAAGAAAAGATTTTCGACGAGGGCTCGGCTGCCGGGGACCTTTTCTTCGACGAGGGCTCGGCTGCCGGGGACCTTTTCTTCGACGAGGGCTCGGCTGCCGGGGACCTTTTCTTCGACGAGGGCTCGGCTGCCGGGGACCTTTTCTTCGACGAGGGCTCGGCTGCCGGGGACCTTTTCTTCGACGAGGGCTCGGCTGCCGGGGACCTTTTCTTCGACGAGGGCTCGGCTGCCGGGGACCTTTTCTTCGACGAGGGCTCGGCTGCCGGGGACCTTTTCTTCGACGAGGGCTCGGCTGCCGGGGACCTTTTCTTCGACGAGGGCTCGGCTGCCGGGGACCTTTTCTTCGACGAGGGCTCGGTTGCTGAAGAAAATTTTTCGACGAGGGCTCGGCTGCCGGGGACTTTTCTTCGAAGAAGACTCGGCTGCCGAAGAAAAGATTTTCGACGAGGGCTCGGCTGCCGGGGACCTTTTCTTCGACGAGGGCTCGGCTGCCGGGGACCTTTTCTTCGACGAGGGCTCGGCTGCCGGGGACCTTTTCTTCGACGAGGGCTCGGCTGCCGGGGACCTTTTCTTCGACGAGGGCTCGGTTGCTGAAGAAAATTTTTCGACGAGGTCTCGCTGCCGGGGACTTTTTCTTCGAAGAAGACTCGGCTGCCGAAGAAAAGATTTTCGACGAGGGCTCGGCTGCCGGGGGACCTTTTCTTCGACGAGGGCTCGGCTGCCGGGGACCTTTTCTTCGACGAGGGCTCGGCTGCCGGGGACCTTTTCTTCGACGAGGGCTCGGCTGCCGGGGACCTTTTCTTCGACGAGGGCTCGGCTGCCGGGGGACCTTTTCTTCGACGAGGGCTCGGCTGCCGGGGACCTTTTCTTCGACGAGGGCTCGGTTGCTGAAGAAAATATTTCGACGAGGGCTCGGCTGCCGGGGACTTTTTCTTCGAAGAAGACTCGGCGCCGAAGAAAAGATTTTCGACGAGGGCTCGGCTGCCGGGGACCTTTTCTTCGACGAGGGCTCGGCTGCCGGGGACCTTTTCTTCGACGAGGGCTCGGCTGCCGGGGACCTTTTCTTCGACGAGGGCTCGGCTGCCGGGGACCTTTTCTTCGACGAGGGCTCGGCTGCCGGGGACCTTTTCTTCGACGAGGGCTCGGCTGCCGGGGACCTTTTCTTCGACGAGGGCTCGGCTGCCGGGGACCTTTTCTTCGACGAGGGCTCGGTTGCTGAAGAAAATTTTTCGACGAGGGCTCGGCTGCCGGGGACCTTTTCTTCGACGAGGGCTCGGTTGCTGAAGAAAATTTTTCGACGGGGCTCGGCTGCCGAAGAAAAGATTTTCGACGAGGGCTCGGCTGCCGGGGACCTTTTCTTCGACGAGGGCTCGGCTGCCGGGGACCTTTCTTCGACGAGGGCTCGGCTGCCGGGGACCTTTTCTTCGACGAGGGCTCGGCTGCCGGGGGACCTTTTCTTCGACGAGGGCTCGGCTGCCGGGGACCTTTTCTTCGACGAGGGCTCGGCTGCCGGGGACTTTTTCTCGACGAGGGCTCGGCTGCCGGGGACCTTTTCTTCGACGAGGGCTCGGCTGCCGGGGACCTTTTCTTCGACGAGGGCTCGGCTGCCGGGGACCTTTTCTTCGACGAGGGCTCGGCTGCCGGGGACCTTTTCTTCGACGAGGGCTCGGTTGCTGAAGAAAATATTTCGACGAGGGCTCGGCTGCCGGGGACTTTTTCTTCGAAGAAGACTCGGCTGCCGGGGACCTTTTCTTCGACGAGGGCTCGGCTGCCGGGGACCTTTTCTTCGACGAGGGCTCGGCTGCCGGGGGACCTTTTCTCTTCGACGAGGGCTCGGCTGCCGGGGACCTTTTCTTCGACGAGGGCTCGGCTGCCGGGGACCTTTTCTTCGACGAGGGCTCGGCTGCCGGGGACCTTTTCTTCGACGAGGGCTCGGTTGCTGAAGAAAATTTTTCGACGAGGGCTCGGCTGCCGGGGACCTTTTCTTCGACGAGGGCTCGGTTGCTGAAGAAAATTTTTCGACGAGGGCTCGGCTGCCGAAGAAAAGATTTTCGACGAGGGCTCGGCTGCCGGGGACCTTTTCTTCGACGAGGGCTCGGCTGCCGGGGACCTTTCTTCGACGAGGGCTCGGCTGCCGGGGACCTTTTCTTCGACGAGGGCTCGGCTGCCGGGACCTTTTCTCGACGACGGGCTCGGCTGCCGGGGACCTTTTCTTCGACGAGGGCTCGGCTGCCGGGGACCTTTTCTTCGACGAGGGCTCGGCTGCCGGGGACCTTTTCTTCGACGAGGGCTCGGCTGCCGGGGACCTTTTCTTCGACGAGGGCTCGGTTGCTGAAGAAAATATTTCGACGAGGGCTCGGCTGCCGGGGACTTTTTCTTCGAAGAATACTCGGCTGCCGAAGAAAAGATTTTCGACAAGGCTCGGCTGCCGGGGACCTTTTCTTCGACGAGGGCTCGGCTGCCGGGGACCTTTTCTTCGACGAGGGCTCGGCTGCCGGGGACCTTTTCTTCGACGAGGGCTCGGTTGCTGAAGAAAATATTTCGACGAGGGCTCGGCTGCCGGGGACTTTTTCTTCGAAGAATACTCGGCTGCCGAAGAAAAGATTTTCGACGAGGGCTCGGCTGCCGGGGACCTTTTCTTCGACGAGGGCTCGGCTGCCGGGGACCTTTTCTTCGACGAGGGCTCGGCTGCCGGGGACCTTTTCTTCGACGAGGGCTCGGCTGCCGGGGACCTTTTCTTCGACGAGGGCTCGGCTGCCGGGGACCTTTCTTCGACGAGGGCTCGGCTGCCGGGGACTTTTTCTTCGAAGAAGACTCGGCTGCCGAAGAAAAGATTTTCGACGAGGGCTCGGCTGCCGGGGACCTTTTCTTCGACGAGGGCTCGGCTGCCGGGGACCTTTTCTTCGACGAGGGCTCGGCTGCCGGGGACCTTTTCTTCGACGAGGGCTCGGCTGCCGGGGACCTTTTCTTCGACGAGGGGCTCGGCTGCCGGGGACCTTTCTTCGACGAGGGCTCGGCTGCCGAAGAAAAGATTTTCGACGAGGGCTCGGCTGCCGGGGACTTTTTCTTCGAAGAAGACTCGGCTGCCGAAGAAAAGATTTTCGACGAGGGCTCGGCTGCCGGGGACCTTTTCTTCGACGAGGGCTCGGCTGCCGGGGACCTTTTCTTCGACGAGGGCTCGGCTGCCGGGGACCTTTTTCTTCGACGAGGGCTCGGCTGCCGGGGACCTTTTCTTCGACGAGGGCTCGGCTGCCGGGGACCTTTTCTTCGACGAGGGCTCGGCTGCCGGGGACCTTTTCTTCGACGAGGGCTCGGCTGCCGGGGACTTTTTCTTCGAAGAAGACTCGGCTGCCGAAGAAAAGATTTTCGACGAGGGCTCGGCTGCCGGGGACCTTTTCTTCGACGAGGGCTCGGCTGCCGGGGACCTTTTCTTCGACGAGGGGCTCGGCTGCCGGGACCTTTTCTCGACGAGGGCTCGGCTGCCGGGGACCTTTTCTTCGACGAGGGCTCGGCTGCCGGGGACCTTTTCTTCGACGAGGGCTCGGCTGCCGAAGAAAAGATTTTCGACGAGGGCTCGGCTGCCGGGGACTTTTTCTTCGAAGAAGACTCGGCTGCCGAAGAAAAGATTTTCGACGAGGGCTCGGCTGCCGGGGACCTTTTCTTCGACGAGGGCTCGGCTGCCGGGGACCTTTTCTTCGACGAGGGCTCGGCTGCCGGGGACCTTTTCTTCGACGAGGGGCTCGGGCTTGGCCGGGGACCTTTTCTTCGACGAGGGCTCGGTTGCTGAAGAAAATTTTTCGACGAGGCTCGGCTGCCGGGGACTTTTTCTTCGAAGAAGACTCGGCTGCCGAAGAAAAGATTTTCGACGATGGCTCGGCTGCCGGGGACTTTTTCTTCGAAGAAGACTCGGCCTGCCGAAGAAAGATTTTCGACGAGGGCTCGGCTGCCGGGGACCTTTTCTTCGACGAGGGCTCGGCTGCCGGGGACCTTTTCTTCGACGAGGGCTCGGCTGCCGGGGACCTTTTCTTCGACGAGGGCTCGGTTGCTGAAGAAAATTTTTCGACGAGGGCTCGGCTGCCGGGGACTTTTTCTTCGAAGAAGACTCGGCTGCCGAAGAAAAGATTTTCGACGAGGGCTCGGCTGCCGGGGACCTTTTCTTCGACGAGGGCTCGGCTGCCGGGGACCTTTTCTTCGACGAGGGCTCGGTTGCTGAAGAAAATTTTTCGACGAGGGCTCGGCTGCCGGGGACCTTTTCTTCGACGAGGGCTCGGTTGCTGAAGAAAATTTTTCGACGAGGGCTCGGCTGCCGGGGACCTTTTCTTCGACGAGGGCTCGGCTGCCGGGGACTTTTTCTTCGACGAGGGCTCGGCTGCCGGGGACCTTTTCTTCGACGAGGGCTCGGCTGCCGGGGACCTTTTCTTCGCCGAGGGCTCGGCTGCCGGGGACCTTTTCTTCGACGAGGGCTCGGCTGCCGGGGACCTTTTCTTCGACGAGGGCTCGGCTGCCGGGGACCTTTTCTTCGACGAGGGCTCGGCTGCCGGGGAACTTTTCTTCGACGAGGGCTCGGCTGCCGGGGACCTTTTCTTCGACGAGGGCTCGGCTGCCGGGGACCTTTTCTTCGACGAGGGCTCGGCTGCCGAAGAAAAGATTTTCGACGAGGGCTCGGCTGCCGGGGACTTTTTCTTCGAAGAAGACTCGGCTGCCGAAGAAAAGATTTTCGACGAGGGCTCGGCTGCCGGGGACCTTTTCTTCTTCGACGAGGGCTCGGCTGCCGGGGACCTTTTCTTCGACGAGGGCTCGGCTGCCGGGGACCTTTCTTCGACGAGGGCTCGGTTGCCGAAGAAAATTTTTCGACGAGGGCTCGGCTGCCGGGGACTTTTTCTTCGAAGAAGACTCCGGCTGCCGAAGAAAAGATTTTCGACGAGGGCTCGGCTGCCGGGGACTTTTTCTTCGAAGAAGACTCGGCTGCCGAAGAAAAGATTTTCGACGAGGGCTCGGCTGCCGGGGACCTTTTCTTCGACGAGGGCACGGCTGCCCGGGGACCTTTTCTTCGACGAGGGCTCGGCTGCCGGGGGACCTTTTCTTCGACGAGGGCTCGGCTGCCGGGGACCTTTTCTTCGACGAGGGCTCGGCTGCCGGGGACCTTTTCTTCGACGAGGGCTCGGCTGCCGGGGACCTTTTCTTCGACGAGGGCTCGATTGCTGAAGAAAATTTTTCGACGAGGGCTCGGCTGCCGGGGACCTTTTCTTCGAAGAAGACTCGGCTGCCGAAGAAAAGATTTTCGACGAGGGCTCGGCTGCCGGGGACCTTTTCTTCGACGAGGGCTCGGCTGCCGGGGACCTTTTCTTCGACGAGGGCTCGGCTGCCGGGGACCTTTTCTTCGACGAGGGCTCGGCTGCCGGGGACCTTTTCTTCGACGAGGGCTCGGCTGCCGGGACCTTTTCTTCGACGAGGGCTCGGCTGCCGGGGACCTTTTCTTCGACGAGGGCTCGGTTGCTGAAGAAAATTTTTCGACGAGGGCTCGGCTGCCGGGACCTTTTCTTCGACGAGGGCTCGGCTGCCGGGGACCTTTTCTTCGACGAGGGCTCGGCTGCCGGGGACCTTTTCTTCGACGAGGGCTCGGCTGCCGGGGACCTTTTCTTCGACGAGGGCTCGGCTGCCGGGGACCTTTTCTTCGACGAGGGCTCGGCTGCCGGGGACCTTTTCTTCGACGAGGGCTCGGCTGCCGGGGACCTTTTCTTCGACGAGGGCTCGGCTGCCGGGGACCTTTTCTTCGACGAGGGCTCGGCTGCCGGGGACCTTTTCTTCGACGAGGGCTCGGCTGCCGGGGACCTTTTCTTCGCGAGGGCTCGGCTGCCGGGGACCTTTTCTTCGACGAGGCTCGGCTGCCGGGGGACCTTTTCTTCGACGAGGGCTCGGCTGCCGGGGACCTTTTCTTCGATGAGGGCTCGGCTGCCGGGGACCTTTTCTTCGACGAGGGCTCGGTTGCTGAAGAAAATTTTTCGACGAGGGCTCGGCTGCCGGGGACTTTTTCTTCGAAGAAGACTCGGCTGCCGAAGAAAAGATTTCGACGAGGGCTCGGCTGCCGGGGACCTTTTCTTCGACGAGGGCTCAGCTGCCGGGGACCTTTTCTTCGACGAGGGCTCGGCTGCCGGGGACCTTTTCTTCGACGAGGGCTCGGCTGCCGGGGACCTTTTCTTCGACGAGGGCTCGGCTGCCGGGGACCTTTTCTTCGACGAGGGCTCGCTGCCGGGGACCTTTTCTTCGACGAGGGCTCGGCTGCCGGGGACCTTTTCTTCGACGAGGGCTCGATTGCTGAAGAAAATTTTTCGACGAGGGCTCGGCTGCCGGGGACCTTTTCTCGACGAGGGCTCGGCTGCCGGGGACCTTTTCTTCGACGAGGGCTCGGCTGCCGAAGAAAAGATTTTCGACGAGGGCTCGGCTGCCGGGGACTTTTCTTCGAAGAAGACTCGGCTGCCGAAGAAAAGATTTTCGACGAGGGCTCGGCTGCCGGGGGACCTTTTCTTCGACGAGGGCTCGGCTGCCGGGGACCTTTTCTTCGACGAGGGCTCGGCTGCCGGGGACCTTTTCTTCGACGAGGGCTCGGCTGCCGGGGACCTTTTCTTCGACGAGGGCTCGGTTGCCGAAGAAAATTTTCGACGAGGGCTCGGCTGCCGGGGACTTTTTCTTCGAAGAAGACTCGGCTGCCGAAAGAAAAGATTTTCGACGAGGGCTCGGCTGCCGGGGACTTTTTCTTCGAAGAAGACTCGGCTGCCGAAGAAAAGATTTTCGACGAGGGCTCGGCTGCCGGGGACCTTTTCTTCGACGAGGGCTCGGCTGCCGGGACCTTTTCTTCGACGAGGGCTCGGCTGCCGGGGACCTTTTCTTCGACGAGGGCTCGGCTGCCGGGGACCTTTTCTTCGACGAGGGCTCGGCTGCCGGGGACCTTTTCTTCGACGAGGGCTCGGCTGCCGGGGACCTTTTCTTCGACGAGGGCTCGGCTGCCGGGGACCTTTTCTTCGACGAGGGCTCGATTGCTGAAGAAAATTTTTCGACGAGGGCTCGGCTGCCGGGGACCTTTTCTTCGAAGAAGACTCGGCTGCCGAAGAAAAGATTTTCGACGAGGGCTCGGCTGCCGGGGACCTTTTCTTCGACGAGGGCTCGGCTGCCGGGGACCTTTTCTTCGACGAGGGCTCGGCTGCCGGGGACCTTTTCTTCGACGAGGGCTCGGCTGCCGGGGACCTTTTCTTCGACGAGGGCTCGGCTGCCGGGGACCTTTTCTTCGACGAGGGCTCGGCTGCCGGGGACCTTTTCTTCGACGAGGGCTCGGTTGCTGAAGAAAATTTTTCGACGAGGGCTCGGCTGCCGGGGACCTTTTCTTCGACGAGGGCTCGGCTGCCGGGGACCTTTTCTTCGACGAGGGCTCGGCTGCCGGGGACCTTTTCTTCGACGAGGGCTCGGCTGCCGGGGACCTTTTCTTCGACGAGGGCTCGGCTGCCGGGGACCTTTTCTTCGACGAGGGCTCGGCTGCCGGGGACCTTTTCTTCGACGAGGGCTCGGCTGCCGGGGACCTTTTCTTCGACGAGGGCTCGGCTGCCGGGGACCTTTTCTTCGACGAGGGCTCGGCTGCCGGGGACCTTTTCTTCGACGAGGGCTCGGCTGCCGGGGACCTTTTCTTCGACGAGGGCTCGGCTGCCGGGGACCTTTTCTTCGACGAGGGCTCGGCTGCCGGGGACCTTTTCTTCGACGAGGGCTCGGCTGCCGGGACCTTTTCTTCGATGAGGGCTCGGCTGCCGGGGACCTTTCTTCGACGAGGGCTCGGTTGCTGAGAAAATTTTTCGACGAGGGCTCGGCTGCCGGGGACTTTTTCTTCGAAGAAGACTCGGCTGCCGAAGAAAAGATTTTCGACGAGGGCTCGGCTGCCGGGGACCTTTCTTCGACGAGGGCTCAGCTGCCGGGGACCTTTTCTTCGACGAGGGCTCGGCTGCCGGGGACCTTTTCTTCGACGAGGGCTCGGCTGCCGGGGACCTTTTCTTCGACGAGGGCTCGGCTGCCGGGGACCTTTTCTTCGACGAGGCTCGGCTGCCGGGGACCTTTTCTTCGACGAGGGCTCGGCTGCCGGGGACCTTTTCTTCGAAGAAGACTCGGCTGCCGAAGAAAAGATTTTCGACGAGGGCTCGGCTGCCGGGGACCTTTTCTTCGACGAGGGCTCGGCTGCCGGGGACCTTTTCTTCGACGAGGGCTCGGCTGCCGGGGACCTTTTCTTCGACGAGGGCTCGGCTGCCGGGGACCTTTTCTTCGACGAGGGCTCGGCTGCCGGGGACCTTTTCTTCGACGAGGGCTCGGCTGCCGGGGACCTTTTCTTCGACGAGGGCTCGGCTGCCGGGGACCTTTTCTTCGACGAGGGCTCGGCTGCCAGGGACCTTTTCTTCGACGAGGGCTCGGCTGCCGGGGACCTTTTCTTCGACGAGGGCTCGGCTGCCGGGGACCTTTTCTTCGACGAGGGCTCGGCTGCCGGGGACCTTTTCTTCGACGAGGCTCGGCTGCCGGGGACCTTTTCTTCGACGAGGGCTCGGCTGCCGGGGACCTTTTCTTCGACGAGGGCTCGGCTGCCGGGGACCTTTTCTTCGACGAGGGCTCGGCTGCCGGGGACCTTTTCTTCGACGAGGGCTCGGCTGCCGGGGACCTTTTCTTCGACGAGGGCTCGGCTGCCGGGGACCTTTTCTTCGACGAGGGCTCGGCTGCCGGGGACCTTTCTTCGACGAGGGCTCGGCTGCCGGGGACCTTTTCTTCGATGAGGGCTCGATTGCTGAAGAAAATTTTCGACGAGGGCTCGGCTGCCGGGGACCTTTTCTTCGAAGAAGACTCGGCTGCCGAAGAAAAGATTTTCGACGAGGGCTCGGCTGCCGGGGACCTTTTCTTCGACGAGGGCTCGGCTGCCGGGGACCTTTTCTTCGACGAGGGCTCGGCTGCCGGGGACCTTTTCTTCGACGAGGGCTCGGCTGCCGGGGACCTTTTCTTCGACGAGGGCTCGGCTGCCGGGGACCTTTTCTTCGACGAGGGCTCGGCTGCCGGGGACCTTTTCTTCGACGAGGGCTCGGTTGCTGAAGAAAATTTTTCGACGAGGGCTCGGCTGCCGGGGACTTTTTCTTTCGAAGAAGACTCGGCTGCCGATGAAAAGATTTTCGACGAGGGCTCGGCTGCCGGGGACCTTTTCTTCGACGAGGGCTCGGCTGCCGGGGACCTTTTCTTCGACGAGGGCTCGGCTGCCGGGGACCTTTTCTTCGACGAGGGCTCGGCTGCCGGGGACCTTTTCTTCGACGAGGGCTCGGCTGCCGGGGACCTTTTCTTCGACGAGGGCTCGGCTGCCGGGGACCTTTTCTTCGACGAGGGCTCGGCTGCCGGGGACCTTTTCTTCGACGAGGGCTCGGCTGCCGGGGACCTTTTCTTCGACGAGGGCTCGGCTGCCGGGGACCTTTTCTTCGACGAGGGCTCGATTGCTGAAGAAAATTTTCGACGAGGGCTCGGCTGCCGGGGACCTTTTCTTTCGAAGAAGACTCGGCTGCCGAAGAAAAGATTTTCGACGAGGGCTCGGCTGCCGGGGACCTTTTCTTCGACGAGGGCTCGGCTGCGGGGACCTTTTCTTCGACGAGGGCTCGGCTGCCGGGGACCTTTTCTTCGACGAGGGCTCGGCTGCCGGGGACCTTTTCTTCGACGAGGGCTCGGCTGCCGGGGACCTTTTCTTCGACGAGGGCTCGGCTGCCGGGGACCTTTTCTTCGACGAGGGCTCGGTTGCTGAAGAAAATTTTTCGACGAGGGCTCGGCTGCCGGGGACTTTTTCTTCGACGAGGGCTCGGCTGCCGGGGACCTTTTCTTCGACGAGGGCTCGGCTGCCGGGGACCTTTTCTTCGACGAGGGCTCGGCTGCCGGGGACCTTTCTTCGACGAGGGCTCGGCTGCCGGGGACCTTTTCTTCGACGAGGGCTCGGCTGCCGGGGACCTTTTCTTCGACGAGGGCTCGGCTGCCGGGGACCTTTTCTTCGACGAGGGCTCGGCTGCCGGGGACCTTTTCTTCGATGAGGGCTCGATTGCTGAAGAAAATTTTTCGACGAGGGCTCGGCTGCCGGGGACCTTTTCTTCGAAGAAGACTCGGCTGCCGAAGAAAAGATTTTCGACGAGGGCTCGGCTGCCGGGGACCTTTTCTTCGACGAGGGCTCGGCTGCCGGGGACCTTTTCTTCGACGAGGGCTCGGCTGCCGGGGACCTTTTCTTCGACGAGGGCTCGGCTGCCGGGGACCTTTTCTTCGACGAGGGCTCGGCTGCCGGGGGACCTTTTCTTCGACGAGGGCGCTCGGCTGCCGGGGACTTTTTCTTCGACGAGGGCTCGGCTGCCGGGGACCTTTTCTTCGACGAGGGCTCGGTTGCTGAAGAAAATTTTTCGACGAGGGCTCGGCTGCCGGGGACCTTTTCTTCGACGAGGGCTCGGCTGCCGGGGACCTTTTCTTCGACGAGGGCTCGGCTGCCGGGGACCTTTTCTTCGACGAGGGCTCGGCTGCCGGGGACCTTTCTTCGACCGAGGGCTCGGCTGCCGGGGACCTTTTCTTCGACGAGGGCTCGGCTGCCGGGGACCTTTTCTTCGACGAGGGCTCGGCTGCCGGGGACCTTTTCTTCGACGAGGGCTCGGCTGCCGGGGACCTTTTCTTCGACGAGGGCTCGGCTGCCGGGGACCTTTTCTTCGACGAGGGCTCGGTTGCTGAAGAAAATTTTTCGACGAGGGCTCGGCTGCCGGGGACTTTTTCTTCGACGAAGACTCGGCTGCCGAAGGCCTTTCTTCGACGAGGGCTCGGCTGCCGGGGACCTTTTCTTCGACGAGGGCTCGGCTGCCGGGGACTTTTTCTTCGACGAGGGCTCGGCTGCCGGGGACCTTTTCTTCGACGAGGGCTCGGCTGCCGGGGACCTTTTCTTCGACGAGGGCTCGGCTGCCGGGGACCTTTTCTTCGACGAGGGCTCGGCTGCCGGGGACCTTTTCTTCGACGAGGGCTCGGCTGCCGGGGACCTTTTCTTCGACGAGGGCTCGGCTGCCGGGGACCTTTTCTTCGACGAGGGCTCGGCTGCCGGGGACCTTTTCTTCGACGAGGGCTCGGTTGCTGAAGAAAATTTTTCGACGAGGGCTCGGCTGCCGGGACTTTTTCTTCGACGAAGACTCGGCTGCCGAAGGCCTTTTCTTCGACGAGGGCACGGCTGCCGGGGACTTTTTTCTTCGACGAGGGCTCGGCTGCCGGGGACCTTTTCTTCGACGAGGGCTCGGTTGCTGAAGAAAATTTTTCGACGAGGGCTCGGCTGCCGGGGACCTTTTCTTCGACGAGGGCTCGGCTGCCGGGGACCTTTCTTCGACGAGGGCTCGGCTGCCGGGGACCTTTTCTTCGACGAGGGCTCGGCTGCCGGGGACCTTTTCTTCGACGAGGGCTCGGCTGCCGGGGACCTTTTCTTCGACGAGGGCTCGGCTGCCGGGGACCTTTTCTTCGACGAGGGCTCGGCTGCCGGGGACCTTTTCTTCGACGAGGGCTCGGCTGCCGGGGACCTTTTCTTCGACGAGGGCTCGGCTGCCGGGGACCTTTTCTTCGACGAGGGCTCGGCTGCCGGGGACCTTTTCTTCGACGAGGGCTCGGCTGCCGGGGACCTTTTCTTCGACGAGGGCTCGGCTGCCGGGGACCTTTTCTTCGACGAGGGCTCGGCTGCCGGGGACCTTTTCTTCGACGAGGGCTCGGTTGCTGAAGAAAATTTTCGACGAGGGCTCGGCTGCCGGGGACTTTTTCTTCGAAGAAGGCTCGGCTGCCGAAGAAAAGATTTTCGACGAGGGCTCGGCTGCCGGGGACTTTTTCTTCGAAGAAGGCTCGGCTGCCGAAGAAAAGATTTTCGACGAGGGCTCGGCTGCCGGGGACCTTTTCTTCGACGAGTGCTCGGCTGCCGGGGACCGTTTCTTCGACGAGGGCTCGGCTGCCGGGGACCTTTTCTTCGACGAGGGCTCGGCTGCCGGGGACCTTTTCTTCGACGAGGGCTCGGCTGCGGGGACCTTTTCTTCGACGAGGGCTCGGCTGCCGGGGACCTTTTCTTCGACGAGGGCTCAGTTGCTGAAGAAAATTTTTCGACGAGGGCTCGGCTGCCGGGGACTTTTTCTTCGAAGAAGGCTCGGCTGCCGAAGAAAAGATTTTCAACGAGGGCTCGGCTGCCGAAGAAAAGATTTTCAACGAGGGCTCGGCTGCCGGGGACCTTTTCTTCGACGAGGGCTCGGCTGCCGGGGACCTTTTCTTCGACGAGGGCTCGGCTGCCGGGGACCTTTTCTTCGACGAGGGCTCGGCTGCCGGGGACCTTTTCTTCGACGAGGTCTCGGCTGCCGGGGACCTTTTCTTCGACGAGGGCTCGGTTGCTGAAGAAAATTTTTCGACGAGGGCTCGGCTGCCGGGGACCTTTTCTTCGAAGAAGACTCGGCTGCCGAAGAAAAGATTTTCGACGAGGGCTCGGCTGCCGGGGACCTTTTCTTCGACGAGGGCTCGGCTGCCGGGGACCTTTTTCTTCGACGAGGGCTCGGTTGCTGAAGAAAATTTTTCGACGAGGGCTCGGTTGCTGAAGAAAATTTTTCGAGGAGGGCTCGGCTGCCGGGGACTTTTTCTTCGAAGAAGACTCGGCTGCCGAAGAAAAGATTTTCGACGAGGGCTCGGCTGCCGGGGACCTTTTCTTCGACGAGGGCTCGGCTGCCGGGGACCTTTTCTTCGACGAGGGCTCGGCTGCCGGGGACCTTTTCTTCGACGAGGGCTCGGCTGCCGGGGACCTTTTCTTCGACGAGGGCTCGGCTGCCGGGACCTTTTCTTCGACGAGGGCTCGGCTGCCGGGGACCTTTTCTTCGACGAGGGCTCGGCTGCCGGGGACCTTTTCTTCGACGAGGGCTCGGCTGCCGGGGACCTTTTCTTCGACGAGGGCTCGGCTGCCGGGGACCTTTTCTTCGACGAGGGCTCGGTTGCTGAAGAAAATATTTCGACGAGGGCTCGGCTGCCGGGGACTTTTTCTTCGAAGAAGACTCGGCTGCCGAAGAAAAGATTTTCGACGAGGGCTCGGCTGCCGGGGACCTTTTCTTCGACGAGGGCTCGGCTGCCGGGGACCTTTTCTTCGACGAGGGCTCGGTTGCTGAAGAAAATATTTTCGACGAGGGCTCGGCTGCCGGGGACTTTTTCTTCGAAGAAGACTCGGCTGCCGAAGAAAAGATTTTCGACGAGGGCTCGGCTGCCGGGGACTTTTTCTTCGAAGAAGACTCGGCTGCCGAAGAAAAGATTTTCGACGAGGGCTCGGCTGCCGGGGACTTTTTCTTCGAAGAAGACTCGGCTGCCGAAGAAAAGATTTTCGACGAGGGCTCGGCTGCCGGGGACCTTTTCTTCGAAGAAGACTCGGCTGCCGAAGAAAAGATTTTCGACGAGGGCTCGGCTGCCGGGGACCTTTTCTTCGACGAGGGCTCGGCTGCCGGGGACCTTTTCTTCGACGAGGGCTCGGCTGCCGGGGACCTTTTCTTCGACGAGGGCTCGGCTGCCGGGGACCTTTTCTTCGACGAGGGCTCGGTTGCTGAAGAAAATATTTCGACGAGGGCTCGGCTGCCGGGGACCTTTTCTTCGACGAGGGCTCGGTTGCTGAAGAAAATATTTCGACGAGGGCTCGGCTGCCGGGGACTTTTTTCTTCGAAGAAGATTCGGCTGCCGAAGAAAATATTTTCGACGAGGGCTCGGCTGCCGGGGACCTTTTCTTCGACGAGGGCTCGGTTGCTGAAGAAAATTTTTCGACGAGGGCTCGGTTGCTGAAGAAAATTTTTCGACGAGGGCTCGGCTGCCGGGGACTTTTTCTTCGAAGAAGACTCGGCTGCCGAAGAAAAGATTTTCGACGAGGGCTCGGCTGCCGGGGACCTTTTCTTCGACGAGGGCTCGGCTCCCGGGGACCTTTTCTTCGACGAGGGCTCGGCTGCCGGGGACCTTTTCTTCGACGAGGGCTCGG
This sequence comes from Harpia harpyja, assembly GCF_026419915.1. Lineage (NCBI taxonomy): Eukaryota > Metazoa > Chordata > Aves > Accipitriformes > Accipitridae > Harpia > Harpia harpyja. The sequence continues at coordinate 42,401 of NW_026293306.1, read as the reverse complement.
CTGCCGGGGACCTTTTCTTCGACGAGGGCTCGGCTGCCGGGACCTTTTCTTCGACGAGGGCTCGGCTGCCGGGGACCTTTTCTTCGACGAGGGCTCGGTTGCTGAAGAAAATATTCGACGAGGGCTCGGCTGCCGGGGACTTTTTCTTCGAAGAAGACTCGGCTGCCGAAGAAAGATTTTCGACGAGGGCTCGGCTGCCGGGGACCTTTTCTTCGACGAGGGCTCGGCTGCCGGGGACCTTTTCTTCGACGAGGGCTCGGTTGCTGAAGAAAATTTTTCGACGCGGGCTCGGCTGCCGGGGACTTTTTCTTCGACGAGGGCTCGGCTGCCGGGGACTATTTCTTCGACGAGGGCTCGGCTGCCGGGGACCTTTCTTCGACGAGGGCTCGGCTGCCGGGGACCTTTTCTTCGACGAGGGCTCGGCTGCCGGGGACCTTTTCTTCGACGAGGGCTCGGCTGCCGGGGACCTTTTCTTCGACGAGGGCTCGGCTGCCGGGGACCTTTTCTTCGACGAGGGCTCGGCTGCCGGGGACCTTTTCTTCGACGAGGGCTCGGTTGCTGAAGAAATTTTTCGACGAGGGCTCGGCTGCCGGGGACTTTTTCTTCGAAGAAGACTCGGCTGCCGAAGAAAAGATTTTAGACGAGGGCACGGCTGCCGGGGACCTTTTCTTCGACGAGGGCTCGGCTGCCGGGGACCTTTTCTTCGACGAGGGCTCGGCTGCCGGGGACCTTTTCTTCGACGAGGGCTCGGCTGCCGGGGACCTTTTCTTCGACGAGGGCTCGGTTGCTGAAGAAAATTTTTCGACGCGGCTCGGCTGCCGGGGACTTTTTCTTCGACGAGGGCTCGGCTGCCGGGGACCTTTTCTTCGACGAGGGCTCGCTGCCGGGGACCTTTTCTTCGACGAGGGCTCGGCTGCCGGGGACCTTTTCTTCGACGAGGGCTCGGTTGCTGAAGAAAATTTTTCGACGAGGGCTCGGCTGCCGGGGACCTTTTCTTCGAAGAAGACTCGGCTGCCGAAGAAAGATTTTCGACGAGGGCACGGCTGCCGGGGACCTTTTCTTCGACGAGGGCTCGGCTGCCGGGGACCTTTTCTTCGACGAGGGCTCGGCTGCCGGGGACCTTTTCTTCGACGAGGGCTCGGCTGCCGGGGACCTTTCTTCGTCGAGGGCTCGGTTGCTGAAGAAAATTTTTCGACAAGGGCTCGGCTGCCGGGGACTTTTTCTTCGAAGAAGACTCGGCTGCCGAAGAAAGATTTTCGACGAGGGCTCGGCTGCGGGGACCTTTTCTTCGACGAGGGCTCGGCCTGCCGGGGACCTTTCTTCGACGAGGGCTCGGCTGCCGGGGACCTTTTCTTCGACGAGGGCTCGGCTGCCGGGGACCTTTTCTTCGACGAGGGCTCGGCTGCCGGGGACCTTTTCTTCGACGAGGGCTCGGCTGCCGGGGACCTTTTCTTCGACGAGGGCTCGGCTGCCGGGGACCTTTTCTTCGACGAGGGCTCGGCTGCCGGGGACCTTTTCTTCGACGAGGGCTCGGTGCCGAAGAAAATTTTGGGCTCGGTTGCCGAAGAAAATTTTTCGACGAGGGCTCGGCTGCCGGGGACTTTTTCTTCGAAGAAGACTCGGCTGCCGAAGAAAAGATTTTCGACGAGGGCTCGGCTGCCGGGGACCTTTTCTTCGAAGAAGACTCGGCTGCCGAAGAAAAGATTTTCGACGAGGGCTCGGCTGCCGGGGACCTTTTCTTCGACGAGGGCTCGGCTGCCGGGGACCTTTTCTTCGACGAGGGCTCGGCTGCCGGGGACCTTTTCTTCGACGAGGGCTCGGCTGCCGGGGACCTTTTCTTCGACGAGGGCTCGGTTGCTGAAGAAAATATTTCGACGAGGGCTCGGCTGCCGGGGACCTTTTCTTCGACGAGGGCTCGGTTGCTGAAGAAAATATTTCGACGAGGGCTCGGCTGCCGGGGACTTTTTCTTCGAAGAAGATTCGGCTGCCGAAGAAAATATTTTCGACGAGGGCTCGGCTGCCGGGGACCTTTTCTTCGACGAGGGCTCGGTTGCTGAAGAAAATTTTTCGACGAGGGCTCGGTTGCTGAAGAAAATTTTTCGACGAGGGCTCGGCTGCCGGGGACTTTTTCTTCGAAGAAGACTCGGCTGCCGAAGAAAAGATTTTCGACGAGGGCTCGGCTGCCGGGGACCTTTTCTTCGACGAGGGCTCGGCTCCCGGGGACCTTTTCTTCGACGAGGGCTCGGCTCCCGGGGACCTTTTCTTCGACGAGGGCTCGGCTGCCGGGGACCTTTTCTTCGACGAGGGCTCGGCTGCCGGGGACCTTTTCTTCGACGAGGGCTCGGCTGCCGGGGACCTTTTCTTCGACGAGGGCTCGGCTGCCGGGGACCTTTTCTTCGACGAGGGCTCGGTTGCTGAAGAAAATATTTCGACGAGGGCTCGGCTGCCGGGGACTTTTTCTTCGAAGAAGACTCGGCTGCCGAAGAAAAGATTTTCGACGAGGGCTCGGCTGCCGGGGACCTTTTCTTCGACGAGGGCTCGGCTGCCGGGGACCTTTTCTTCGACGAGGGCTCGGTTGCTGAAGAAAATTTTTCGACGCGGGCTCGGCTGCCGGGGACTTTTTCTTCGACGAGGGCTCGGCTGCCGGGGACTATTTCTTCGACGAGGGCTCGGCTGCCGGGGACCTTTTCTTCGACGAGGGCTCGGCTGCCGGGGACCTTTTCTTCGACGAGGGCTCGGCTGCCGGGGACCTTTTCTTCGACGAGGGCTCGGCTGCCGGGGACCTTTTCTTCGACGAGGGCTCGGCTGCCGGGGACCTTTTCTTCGACGAGGGCTCGGCTGCCGGGGACCTTTTCTTCGACGAGGGCTCGGTTGCTGAAGAAAATTTTTCGACGAGGGCTCGGCTGCCGGGGACTTTTTCTTCGAAGAAGACTCGGCTGCCGAAGAAAAGATTTTAGACGAGGGCACGGCTGCCGGGGACCTTTTCTTCGACGAGGGCTCGGCTGCCGGGGACCTTTTCTTCGACGAGGGCTCGGCTGCCGGGGACCTTTTCTTCGACGAGGGCTCGGCTGCCGGGGGACCTTTTCTTCGACGAGGGCTCGGTTGCTGAAGAAAATTTTTCGACGCGGGCTCGGCTGCCGGGGACTTTTTCTTCGACGAGGGCTCGGCTGCCGGGGACCTTTTCTTCGACGAGGGCTCGGCTGCCGGGGACCTTTTCTTCGACGAGGGCTCGGCTGCCGGGGACCTTTTCTTCGACGAGGGCTCGGTTGCTGAAGAAAATTTTTCGACGAGGGCTCGGCTGCCGGGGACCTTTTCTTCGAAGAAGACTCGGCTGCCGAAGAAAAGATTTTCGACGAGGGCACGGCTGCCGGGGACCTTTTCTTCGACGAGGGCTCGGCTGCCGGGGACCTTTTCTTCGACGAGGGCTCGGCTGCCGGGGACCTTTTCTTCGACGAGGGCTCGGCTGCCGGGGACCTTTTCTTCGACGAGGGCTCGGTTGCTGAAGAAAATTTTTCGACAAGGGCTCGGCTGCCGGGGACTTTTTCTTCGAAGAAGACTCGGCTGCCGAAGAAAAGATTTTCGACGAGGGCTCGGCTGCCGGGGACCTTTTCTTCGACGAGGGCTCGGCTGCCGGGGACCTTTTCTTCGACGAGGGGCTCGGCTGCCGGGGACCTTTTCTTCGACGAGGGGCTCGGCTGCCGGGGACCTTTTCTTCGACGAGGGCTCGGCTGCCGGGGACCTTTTCTTCGACGAGGGCTCGGCTGCCGGGGACCTTTTCTTCGACGAGGGCTCGGCTGCCGGGGACCTTTTCTTCGACGAGGGCTCGGCTGCCGGGGACCTTTTCTTCGACGAGGGCTCGGTTGCCGAAGAAAATTTTTCGACGAGGGCTCGGCTGCCGGGGACTTTTTCTTCGAAGAAGACTCGGCTGCCGAAGAAAAGATTTTCGACGAGGGCTCGGCTGCCGGGGACTTTTTCTTCGAAGAAGACTCGGCTGCCGAAGAAAAGATTTTCGACGAGGGCTCGGCTGCCGGGGACCTTTTCTTCGACGAGGGCTCGGCTGCCGGGGACCTTTTCTTCGACGAGGGCTCGGCTGCCGGGGACCTTTTCTTCGACGAGGGCTCGGCTGCCGGGGACCTTTTCTTCGACGAGGGCTCGGTTGCTGAAGAAAATATTTCGACGAGGGCTCGGCTGCCGGGGACTTTTTCTTCGAAGAAGACTCGGCTGCCGAAGAAAAGATTTTCGACGAGGGCTCGGCTGCCGGGGACCTTTTCTTCGACGAGGGCTCGGCTGCCGGGGACCTTTTCTTCGACGAGGGCTCGGCTGCCGGGGACCTTTTCTTCGACGAGGGCTCGGCTGCCGGGGACCTTTTCTTCGACGAGGGGCTCGGCTGCCGGGGACCTTTTCTTCGACGAGGGCTCGGCTGCCGGGGACCTTTTCTTCGACGAGGGCTCGGCTGCCGGGGACCTTTTCTTCGACGAGGGCTCGGCTGGCGGGGACCTTTTCTTCGACGAGGGCTCGGCTGCCGGGGACCTTTTCTTCGACGAGGGCTCGGTTGCCGAAGAAAAGATTTTCGACGAGGGCTCGGCTGCCGGGGAATTTTTCTTCGAAGTAGACTCGGCTGCCGAAGAAAAGATTTTCGACGAGGGCTCGGCTGCCGGGGACCTTTTCTTCGACGAGGGCTCGGCTGCCGGGGACCTTTTCTTCGACGAGGGCTCGGCTGCCGGGGACCTTTTCTTCGACGAGGGCTCGGCTGCCGGGGACCTTTTCTTCGACGAGGGCTCGGTTGCCGAAGAAAAGATTTTCGACGAGGGGCTCGGCTTCCGGGGACCTTTTCTTCGACGAGGGCTCGGTTGCTGAAGAAAATATTTCGACGAGGGCTCGGCTGCCGGGGACTTTTTCTTCGAAGAAGACTCGCCTGCCGAAGAAAAGATTTTCGACGAGGGCTCGGCTGCCGGGGACCTTTTCTTCGACGAGGGCTCGGCTGCCGGGGACCTTTTCTTCGACGAGGGCTCGGCTGCCGGGGACCTTTTCTTCGACGAGGGCTCGGCTGCCGGGGACCTTTTCTTCGACGAGGGCTCGGCTGCCGGGGACCTTTTCTTCGACGAGGGCTCGGCTGCCGGGGACCTTTTCTTCGACGAGGGCTCGGTTGCCGAAGAAAAGATTTTCGACGAGGGCTCGGCTGCCGGGGACTTTTTCTTCGAAGTAGACTCGGCTGCCGAAGAAAAGATTTTCGACGAGGGCTCGGCTGCCGGGGACCTTTTCTTCGACGAGGGCTCGGCTGCCGGGGACCTTTTCTTCGACGAGGGCTCGGCTGCCGGGGACCTTTTCTTCGACGAGGGCTCGGCTGCCGGGGACCTTTTCTTCGACGAGGGCTCGGCTGCCGGGGACCTTTTCTTCGACGAGGGCTCGGTTGCCGAAGAAAAGATTTTCGACGAGGGCTCGGCTGCCGGGGACCTTTTCTTCGACGAGGGCTCGGTTGCTGAAGAAAATATTTCGACGAGGGCTCGGCTGCCGGGGACTTTTTCTTCGAAGAAGACTCGCCTGCCGAAGAAAAGATTTTCGACGAGGGCTCGGCTGCCGGGGACCTTTTCTTCGACGAGGGCTCGGCTGCCGGGGACCTTTTCTTCGACGAGGGCTCGGCTGCCGGGGACCTTTTCTTCGACGAGGGCTCGGCTGCCGGGGACCTTTTCTTCGACGAGGGCTCGGCTGCCGGGGACCTTTTCTTCGACGAGGGCTCGGTTGCCGGGGACCTTTTCTTCGACGAGGGCTCGGTTGCCGAAGAAAAGATTTTCGACGAGGGCTCGGCTGCCGGGGACTTTTTCTTCGAAGTAGACTCGGCTGCCGAAGAAAAGATTTTCGACGAGGGCTCGGCTGCCGGGGACCTTTTCTTCGACGAGGGCTCGGCTGCCGGGGACCTTTTCTTCGACGAGGGCTCGGCTGCCGGGGACCTTTTCTTCGACGAGGGCTCGGTTGCCGAAGAAAAGATTTTCGACGAGGGCTCGGCTGCCGGGGACTTTTTCTTCGAAGAAGACTCGGCTGCCGAAGAAAAGATTTTCGACGAGGGCTCGGCTGCCGGGGACCTTTTCTTCGACGAGGGCTCGGCTGCCGGGGACCTTTTCTTCGACGAGGGCTCGGCTGCCGGGGACCTTTTCTTCGACGAGGGCTCGGCTGCCGGGGACCTTTTCTTCGACGAGGGCTCGGCTGCCGGGGACCTTTTCTTCGACGAGGGCTCGGTTGCCGAAGAAAAGATTTTCGACGAGGGCTCGGCTGCCGGGGACTTTTTCTTCGAAGAAGACTCGGCTGCCGAAGAAAAGATTTTCGACGAGGGCTCGGCTGCCGGGGACCTTTTCTTCGACGAGGGCTCGGCTGCCGGGGACCTTTTCTTCGACGAGGGCTCGGCTGCCGGGGACCTTTTCTTCGACGAGGGCTCGGCTGCTGAAGAAAATTTTTCGACGAGGGCTCGGCTGCCGGGGACCTTTTCTTCGACGAGGGCTCGGCTGCCGGGGACCTTTTCTTCGACGAGGGCTCGGCTGCCGGGGACCTTTTCTTCGACGAGGGGCTCGGCTGCCGGGGACCTTTTCTTCGACGAGGGCTCGGCTGCCGGGGACCTTTTCTTCGACGAGGGCTCGGTTGCCGAAGAAAAGATTTTCGACGAGGGCTCGGTTGCCGAAGAAAAGATTTTCGACGAGGGCTCGGCTGCCGGGGACTTTTTCTTCGAAGAAGACTCGGCTGCCGAAGAAAAGATTTTCGACGAGGGCTCGGCTGCCGGGGACCTTTTCTTCGACGAGGGCTCGGCTGCCGGGGACCTTTTCTTCGACGAGGGCTCGGCTGCCGGGGACCTTTTCTTCGACGAGGGCTCGGCTGCCGGGGACCTTTTCTTCGACGAGGGCTCGGCTGCCGGGGACCTTTTCTTCGACGAGGGCTCGGCTGCCGGGGACCTTTTCTTCGACGAGGGCTCGGCTGCCGGGGACCTTTTCTTCGACGAGGGCTCGGCTGCCGGGGACCTTTTCTTCGACGAGGGCTCGGCTGCCGGGGACCTTTTCTTCGACGAGGGCTCGGTTGCTGAAGAAAATATTTCGACGAGGGCTCGGTTGCTGAAGAAAATATTTCGACGAGGGCTCGGCTGCCGGGGACTTTTTCTTCGACGAGGGCTCGGCTGCCGGGGACCTTTTCTTCGACGAGGGCTCGGCTGCCGGGGACCTTTTCTTCGACGAGGGCTCGGCTGCCGGGGACCTTTTCTTCGACGAGGGCTCGGCTGCCGGGGACCTTTTCTTCGACGAGGGCTCGGCTGCCGGGGACCTTTTCTTCGACGAGGGCTCGGTTGCCGAAGAAAAGATTTTCGACGAGGGCTCGGCTGCCGGGGACTTTTTCTTCGAAGTAGACTTGGCTGCCGAAGAAAAGATTTTCGACGAGGGCTCGGCTGCCGGGGACCTTTTCTTCGACGAGGGCTCGGCTGCCGGGGACCTTTTCTTCGACGAGGGCTCGGCTGCCGGGGACCTTTTCTTCGACGAGGGCTCGGCTGCCGGGGACCTTTTCTTCGACGAGGGCTCGGTTGCCGAAGAAAAGATTTTCGACGAGGGCTCGGCTGCCGGGGACCTTTTCTTCGACGAGGGCTCGGTTGCTGAAGAAAATATTTCGACGAGGGCTCGGCTGCCGGGGACTTTTTCTTCGAAGAAGACTCGCCTGCCGAAGAAAAGATTTTCGACGAGGGCTCGGCTGCCGGGGACCTTTTCTTCGACGAGGGCTCGGCTGCCGGGGACCTTTTCTTCGACGAGGGCTCGGCTGCCGGGGACCTTTTCTTCGACGAGGGCTCGGCTGCCGGGGACCTTTTCTTCGACGAGGGCTCGGCTGCCGGGGACCTTTTCTTCGACGAGGGCTCGGCTGCCGGGGACCTTTTCTTCGACGAGGGCTCGGCTGCCGGGGACCTTTTCTTCGACGAGGGCTCGGTTGCCGAAGAAAAGATTTTCGACGAGGGCTCGGCTGCCGGGGACTTTTTCTTCGAAGTAGACTCGGCTGCCGAAGAAAAGATTTTCGACGAGGGCTCGGCTGCCGGGGACCTTTTCTTCGACGAGGGCTCGGCTGCCGGGGACCTTTTCTTCGACGAGGGCTCGGCTGCCGGGGACCTTTTCTTCGACGAGGGCTCGGCTGCCGGGGACCTTTTCTTCGACGAGGGCTCGGCTGCCGGGGACCTTTTCTTCGACGAGGGCTCGGCTGCCGGGGACCTTTTCTTCGACGAGGGCTCGGTTGCCGAAGAAAAGATTTTCGACGAGGGCTCGGCTGCCGGGGACCTTTTCTTCGACGAGGGCTCGGTTGCTGAAGAAAATATTTCGACGAGGGCTCGGCTGCCGGGGACTTTTTCTTCGAAGAAGACTCGCCTGCCGAAGAAAAGATTTTCGACGAGGGCACGGCTGCCGGGGACCTTTTCTTCGACGAGGGCTCGGCTGCCGGGGACCTTTTCTTCGACGAGGGCTCGGATGCCGGGGACCTTTTCTTCGACGAGGGCTCGGCTGCCGGGGACCTTTTCTTCGACGAGGGCTCGGCTGCCGGGGACCTTTTCTTCGACGAGGGCTCGGCTGCCGGGGACCTTTTCTTCGACGAGGGCTCGGCTGCCGGGGACCTTTTCTTCGACGAGGGCTCGGCTGCCGGGGACCTTTTCTTCGACGAGGGCTCGGCTGCCGGGGACCTTTTCTTCGACGAGGGCTCGGTTGCCGGGGACCTTTTCTTCGACGAGGGCTCGGTTGCCGAAGAAAAGATTTTCGACGAGGGCTCGGCTGCCGGGGACTTTTTCTTCGAAGTAGACTCGGCTGCCGAAGAAAAGATTTTCGACGAGGGCTCGGCTGCCGGGGACCTTTTCTTCGACGAGGGCTCGGCTGCCGGGGACCTTTTCTTCGACGAGGGCTCGGCTGCCGGGGACCTTTTCTTCGACGAGGGCTCGGTTGCCGAAGAAAAGATTTTCGACGAGGGCTCGGCTGCCGGGGACTTTTTCTTCGAAGAAGACTCGGCTGCCGAAGAAAAGATTTTCGACGAGGGCTCGGCTGCCGGGGACCTTTTCTTCGACGAGGGCTCGGCTGCCGGGGACCTTTTCTTCGACGAGGGCTCGGCTGCCGGGGACCTTTTCTTCGACGAGGGCTCGGCTGCCGGGGACCTTTTCTTCGACGAGGGCTCGGCTGCCGGGGACCTTTTCTTCGACGAGGGCTCGGCTGCCGGGGACCTTTTCTTCGACGAGGGCTCGGTTGCCGAAGAAAAGATTTTCGACGAGGGCTCGGCTGCCGGGGACTTTTTCTTCGAAGAAGACTCGGCTGCCGAAGAAAAGATTTTCGACGAGGGCTCGGCTGCCGGGGACCTTTTCTTCGACGAGGGCTCGGCTGCCGGGGACCTTTTCTTCGACGAGGGCTCGGCTGCCGGGGACCTTTTCTTCGACGAGGGCTCGGCTGCTGAAGAAAATTTTTCGACGAGGGCTCGGCTGCCGGGGACCTTTTCTTCGACGAGGGCTCGGCTGCCGGGGACCTTTTCTTCGACGAGGGCTCGGCTGCCGGGGACCTTTTCTTCGACGAGGGCTCGGCTGCCGGGGACCTTTTCTTCGACGAGGGCTCGGCTGCCGGGGACCTTTTCTTCGACGAGGGCTCGGTTGCCGAAGAAAAGATTTTCGACGAGGGCTCGGCTGCCGGGGACTTTTTCTTCGAAGAAGACTCGGCTGCCGAAGAAAAGATTTTCGACGAGGGCTCGGCTGCCGGGGACCTTTTCTTCGACGAGGGCTCGGCTGCCGGGGACCTTTTCTTCGACGAGGGCTCGGCTGCCGGGGACCTTTTCTTCGACGAGGGCTCGGCTGCCGGGGACCTTTTCTTCGACGAGGGCTCGGCTGCCGGGGACCTTTTCTTCGACGAGGGCTCGGCTGCCGGGGACCTTTTCTTCGACGAGGGCTCGGCTGCCGGGGACCTTTTCTTCGACGAGGGCTTGGCTGCCGGGGACCTTTTCTTCGACGAGGGCTCGGCTGCCGGGGACCTTTTCTTCGACGAGGGCTCGGCTGCCGGGGACCTTTTCTTCGACGAGGGCTCGGTTGCTGAAGAAAATTTTTCGACGAGGGCTCGGCTGCCGGGGACTTTTTCTTCGAAGAAGACTCGGCTGCCGAAGAAAAGATTTTCGACGAGGGCTCGGCTGCCGGGGACTTTTTCTTCGAAGAAGACTCGGCTGCCGAAGAAAAGATTTTCGACGAGGGCTCGGCTGCCGGGGACTTTTTCTTCGAAGAAGACTCGGCTGCCGAAGAAAAGATTTTCGACGAGGGCTCGGCTGCCGGGGACTTTTTCTTCGAAGAAGACTCGGCTGCCGAAGAAAAGATTTTCGACGAGGGCTCGGCTGCCGGGGACCTTTTCTTCGACGAGGGCTCGGCTGCCGGGGACCTTTTCTTCGACGAGGGCTCGGCTGCCGGGGACCTTTTCTTCGACGAGGGCTCGGCTGCCGGGGACCTTTTCTTCGACGAGGGCTCGGCTGCCGGGGACCTTTTCTTCGACGAGGGCTCGGCTGCCGGGGACCTTTTCTTCGACGAGGGCTCGGCTGCCGGGGACCTTTTCTTCGACGAGGGCTCGGTTGCTGAAGAAAATTTTTCGACGAGGGCTCGGCTGCCGGGGACCTTTTCTTCGACGAGGGCTCGGCTGCCTTAGAAAAGATTTTTCGACGAGGGCTCGGCTGCCGGGGAATTTTTCTTCGAAGAAGACTCGGCTGCCGAAGAAAAGATTTTCGACGAGGGCTCGGCTGCCGGGGACTTTTTCTTCGAAGAAGACTCGGCTGCCGAAGAAAAGATTTTCGACGAGGGCTCGGCTGCCGGGGACCTTTTCTTCGACGAGGGCTCGGCTGCCGGGGACCTTTTCTTCGACGAGGGCTCGGCTGCCGGGGACCTTTTCTTCGACGAGGGCTCGGTTTCTGAAGAGAATTTTTCGACGAGGGCTCGGCTGCCGGGGACTTTTTCTTCGAAGAAGACTCGGCTGCCGAAGAAAAGATTTTCGACGAGGGCTCGGCTGCCGGGGACCTTTTCTTCGACGAGGGCTCGGCTGCCGGGGACTTTTTCTTCGAAGAAGACTCGGCTGCCGAAGAAAAGATTTTCGACGAGGGCTCGGCTGCCGGGGACCTTTTCTTCGACGAGGGCTCGGCTGCCGGGGACCTTTTCTTCGACGAGGGCTCGGCTGCCGGGGACCTTTTCTTCGACGAGGGCTCGGTTGCTGAAGAAAATTTTTCGACGAGGGCTCGGCTGCCGGGGACTTTTTCTTCGAAGAAGACTCGGCTGCCGAAGAAAAGATTTTCGACGAGGGCTCGGCTGCCGGGGACCTTTTCTTCGACGAGGGCTCGGCTGCCGGGGACCTTTTCTTCGACGAGGGCTCGGCTGCCGGGGACCTTTTCTTCGACGAGGGCTCGGTTGCTGAAGAAAATTTTTCGACGAGGGCTCGGCTTCTGGGGACTTTTTCTTCGAAGAAGACTCGGCTGCCGAAGAAAAGATTTTCGACGAGGGGCTCGGCTGCCGGGGACCTTTTCTTCGACGAGGGCTCGGCTGCCGGGGACTTTTTCTTCGAAGAAGACTCGGCTGCCGAAGAAAAGATTTTCGAGAAGGGCTCGGCTGCCGGGGACCTTTTCTTCGACGAGGGCTCGGTTGCTGAAGAAAATTTTTCGACGAGGGCTCGGCTGCCGGGGACTTTTTCTTCGAAGAAGACTCGGCTGCCGAAGAAAAGATTTTCGACGAGGGCTCGGCTGCCGGGGACCTTTTCTTCGACGAGGGCTCGGCTGCCGGGGACCTTTTCTTCGACGAGGGCTCGGCTGCCGGGGACCTTTTCTTCGACGAGGGCTCGGCTGCCGGGGACCTTTTCTTCGACGAGGGCTCGGCTGCCGGGGACCTTTTCTTCGACGAGGGCTCGGTTGCTGAAGAAAATTTTTCGACGAGGGCTCGGCTGCCGGGGACTTTTTCTTCGAAGAAGACTCGGCTGCCGAAGAAAAGATTTTCGACGAGGGCTCGGCTGCCGGGGACCTTTTCTTCGACGAGGGCTCGGCTGCCGGGGACCTTTTCTTCGACGAGGGCTCGGCTGCCGGGGACCTTTTCTTCGATGAGGGCTCGGCTGCCGGGGACCTTTTCTTCGACGAGGGCTCGGTTGCTGAAGAAAATTTTTCGACGAGGGCTCGGCTGCCGGGGACTTTTTCTTCGAAGAAGACTCGGCTGCCGAAGAAAAGATTTTCGACGAGGGCTCGGCTGCCGGGGACCTTTTCTTCGACGAGGGCTCGGCTGCCGGGGACCTTTTCTTCGACGAGGGCTCGGCTGCCGGGGACCTTTTCTTCGACGAGGGCTCGGCTGCCGGGGACCTTTTCTTCGACGAGGGCTCGGCTGCCGGGGACCTTTTCTTCGACGAGGGCTCGGCTGCCGGGGACCTTTTCTTCGACGAGGGCTCGGTTGCTGAAGAAAATTTTTCGACGAGGGCTCGGCTGCCGGGGACTTTTTCTTCGAAGAAGACTCGGCTGCCGAAGAAAAGATTTTCGACGAGGGCTCGGCTGCCGGGGACCTTTTCTTCGACGAGGGCTCGGCTGCCGGGGACCTTTTCTTCGACGAGGGCTCGGCTGCCGGGGACCTTTTCTTCGACGAGGGCTCGGCTGCCGGGGACCTTTTCTTCGACGAGGGCTCGGCTGCCGGGGACCTTTTCTTCGACGAGGGCTCGGCTGCCGGGGACCTTTTCTTCGACGAGGGCTCGGCTGCCGGGGACCTTTTCTTCGACGAGGGCTCGGCTGCCGGGGACCTTTTCTTCGACGAGGGCTCGGCTGCCGGGGACCTTTTCTTCGACGAGGGCTCGGCTGCCGGGGACCTTTTCTTCGACGAGGGCTCGGCTGCCGAAGAAAATTTTTCGACGAGGGCTCGGCTGCCGAAGAAAATTTTTCGACGAGGGCTCGGCTGCCGGGGACTTTTTCTTCGAAGAAGACTCGGCTGCCGAAGAAAAGATTTTCGACGAGGGCTCGGCTGCCGGGGACCTTTTCTTCGACGAGGGCTCGGCTGCCGGGGACCTTTTCTTCGACGAGGGCTCGGCTGCCGGGGACCTTTTCTTCGACGAGGGCTCGGCTGCCGGGGACCTTTTCTTCGACGAGGGCTCGGCTGCCGGGGACCTTTTCTTCGACGAGGGCTCGGCTGCCGAAGAAAATTTTTCGACGAGGGCTCGGCTGCCGAAGAAAATTTTTCGACGAGGGCTCGGCTGCCGGGGACTTTTTATTCGAAGAAGACTCGGCTGCCGAAGAAAAGATTTTCGACGAGGGCTCGGCTGCCGGGGACCTTTTCTTCGACGAGGGCTCGGCTGCCGGGGACCTTTTCTTCGACGAGGGCTCGGCTGCCGGGGACCTTTTCTTCGACGAGGGCTCGGCTGCCGGGGACCTTTTCTTCGACGAGGGCTCGGCTGCCGAAGAAAAAATTTTTCGACGAGGGCTCGGCTGCCGGGGACTTTTTCTTCGAAGAAGACTCGGCTGCCGAAGAAAAGATTTTCGACGAGGGCTCGGCTGCCGGGGACCTTTTCTTCGACGAGGGCTCGGCTGCCGGGGACCTTTTCTTCGACGAGGGCTCGGCTGCCGGGGACCTTTTCTTCGACGAGGGCTCGGCTGCCGGGGACCTTTTCTTCGACGAGGGCTCGGCTGCCGAAGAAAATTTTTCGACGAGGGCTCGGGTGCCGAAGAAAATTTTTCGACGAGGGCTCGGCTGCCGGGGACTTTTTCTTCGAAGAAGACTCGGCTGCCGAAGAAAAGATTTTCGACGAGGGCTCGGCTGCCGGGGACCTTTTCTTCGACGAGGGCTCGGCTGCCGGGGACCTTTTCTTCGACGAGGGCTCGGCTGCCGGGGACCTTTTCTTCGACGAGGGCTCGGCTGCCGGGGACCTTTTCTTCGACGAGGGCTCGGCTGCCGGGGGACCTTTTCTTCGACGAGGGCTCGGCTGCCGGGGACCTTTTCTTCGACGAGGGCTCGGCTGCCGGGGACCTTTTCTTCGACGAGGGCTCGGTTGCTGAAGAAAATTTTTCGACGAGGGCTCGGCTGCCGGGGACCTTTTCTTCGACGAGGGCTCGGCTGCCTTAGAAAAGATTTTCGACGAGGGCTCGGCTGCCGGGGAATTTTTCTTCGAAGAAGACTCGGCTGCCGAAGAAAAGATTTTCGACGAGGGCTCGGCTGCCGGGGACTTTTTCTTCGAAGAAGACTCGGCTGCCGAAGAAAAGATTTTCGACGAGGGGCTCGGCTGCCGGGGACCTTTTCTTCGACGAGGGCTCGGCTGCCGGGGACCTTTTCTTCGACGAGGGCTCGGTTTCTGAAGAGAATTTTTCGACGAGGGCTCGGCTGCCGGGGACTTTTTCTTCGAAGAAGACTCGGCTGCCGAAGAAAAGATTTTCGACGAGGGCTCGGCTGCCGGGGGACCTTTTCTTCGACGAGGGCTCGGCTGCCGGGGACTTTTTCTTCGAAGAAGACTCGGCTGCCGAAGAAAAGATTTTCGACGAGGGCTCGGCTGCCGGGGACCTTTTCTTCGACGAGGGCTCGGCTGCCGGGGACCTTTTCTTCGACGAGGGCTCGGCTGCCGGGGACCTTTTCTTCGACGAGGGCTCGGTTGCTGAAGAAAATTTTTCGACGAGGGCTCGGCTGCCGGGGACTTTTTCTTCGAAGAAGACTCGGCTGCCGAAGAAAAGATTTTCGACGAGGGCTCGGCTGCCGGGGACCTTTTCTTCGACGAGGGCTCGGCTGCCGGGGACCTTTTCTTCGACGAGGGCTCGGCTGCCGGGGACCTTTTCTTCGATGAGGGCTCGGCTGCCGGGGACCTTTTCTTCGACGAGGGCTCGGTTGCTGAAGAAAATTTTTCGACGAGGGCTCGGCTGCCGGGGACTTTTTCTTCGAAGAAGACTCGGCTGCCGAAGAAAAGATTTTCGACGAGGGCTCGGCTGCCGGGGACCTTTTCTTCGACGAGGGCTCGGCTGCCGGGGACCTTTTCTTCGACGAGGGCTCGGCTGCCGGGGACCTTTTCTTCGACGAGGGGCTCGGCTGCCGGGGACCTTTTCTTCGACGAGGGCTCGGCTGCCGGGGACCTTTTCTTCGACGAGGGCTCGGCTGCCGGGGACCTTTTCTTCGACGAGGGCTCGGCTGCCGGGGACCTTTTCTTCGACGAGGGCTCGGTTGCTGAAGAAAATTTTTCGACGAGGGGCTCGGCTGCCGGGGACTTTTTCTTCGAAGAAGACTCGGCTGCCGAAGAAAAGATTTTCGACGAGGGGCTCGGCTGCCGGGGACCTTTTCTTCGACGAGGGCTCGGCTGCCGGGGACCTTTTCTTCGACGAGGGCTCGGCTGCCGGGGACCTTTTCTTCGACGAGGGGCTCGGCTGCCGGGGACCTTTTCTTCGACGAGGGCTCGGCTGCCGGGGACCTTTTCTTCGACGAGGGCTCGGCTGCCGGGGACCTTTTCTTCGACGAGGGCTCGGCTGCCGGGGACCTTTTCTTCGACGAGGGCTCGGCTGCCGGGGACCTTTTCTTCGACGAGGGCTCGGCTGCCGGGGACCTTTTCTTCGACGAGGGCTCGGCTGCCGGGGACCTTTTCTTCGACGAGGGCTCGGCTGCCGAAGAAAATTTTTCGACGAGGGCTCGGCTGCCGAAGAAAATTTTTTCGACGAGGGCTCGGCTGCCGGGGGACTTTTTCTTCGAAGAAGACTCGGCTGCCGAAGAAAAGATTTTCGACGAGGGCTCGGCTGCCGGGGACCTTTTCTTCGACGAGGGCTCGGCTGCCGGGGACCTTTTCTTCGACGAGGGCTCGGCTGCCGGGGACCTTTTCTTCGACGAGGGCTCGGCTGCCGGGGACCTTTTCTTCGACGAGGGCTCGGCTGCCGGGGACCTTTTCTTCGACGAGGGCTCGGCTGCCGAAGAAAATTTTTCGACGAGGGCTCGGCTGCCGAAGAAAATTTTTCGACGAGGGCTCGGCTGCCGGGGACTTTTTATTCGAAGAAGACTCGGCTGCCGAAGAAAAGATTTTCGACGAGGGCTCGGCTGCCGGGGACCTTTTCTTCGACGAGGGCTCGGCTGCCGGGGACCTTTTCTTCGACGAGGGCTCGGCTGCCGGGGACCTTTTCTTCGACGAGGGCTCGGCTGCCGGGGACCTTTTCTTCGACGAGGGCTCGGCTGCCGGGGACCTTTTCTTCGACGAGGGCTCGGCTGCCGAAGAAAATTTTTCGACGAGGGCTCGGCTGCCGAAGAAAATTTTTCGACGAGGGCTCGGCTGCCGGGGACTTTTTATTCGAAGAAGACTCGGCTGCCGAAGAAAAGATTTTCGACGAGGGCTCGGCTGCCGGGGACCTTTTCTTCGACGAGGGCTCGGCTGCCGGGGACCTTTTCTTCGACGAGGGCTCGGCTGCCGGGGACCTTTTCTTCGACGAGGGCTCGGCTGCCGGGGACCTTTTCTTCGACGAGGGCTCGGCTGCCGAAGAAAAAATTTTTCGACGAGGGCTCGGCTGCCGGGGACTTTTTCTTCGAAGAAGACTCGGCTGCCGAAGAAAAGATTTTCGACGAGGGCTCGGCTGCCGGGGACCTTTTCTTCGACGAGGGCTCGGCTGCCGGGGACCTTTTCTTCGACGAGGGCTCGGCTGCCGGGGACCTTTTCTTCGACGAGGGCTCGGCTGCCGGGGACCTTTTCTTCGACGAGGGCTCGGCTGCCGAAGAAAATTTTTCGACGAGGGCTCGGGTGCCGAAGAAAATTTTTCGACGAGGGCTCGGCTGCCGGGGACTTTTTCTTCGAAGAAGACTCGGCTGCCGAAGAAAAGATTTTCGACGAGGGCTCGGCTGCCGGGGACCTTTTCTTCGACGAGGGCTCGGCTGCCGGGGACCTTTTCTTCGACGAGGGCTCGGCTGCCGGGGACCTTTTCTTCGACGAGGGCTCGGCTGCCGGGGACCTTTTCTTCGACGAGGGCTCGGCTGCCGGGGACCTTTTCTTCGACGAGGGCTCGGCTGCCGAAGAAAAAATTTTTCGACGAGGGCTCGGCTGCCGGGGACTTTTTCTTCGAAGAAGACTCGGCTGCCGAAGAAAAGATTTTCGACGAGGGCTCGGCTGCCGGGGACCTTTTCTTCGACGAGGGCTCGGCTGCCGGGGACCTTTTCTTCGACGAGGGCTCGGCTGCCGGGGACCTTTTCTTCGACGAGGGCTCGGCTGCCGGGGACCTTTTCTTCGACGAGGGCTCGGCTGCCGGGGACCTTTTCTTCGACGAGGGCTCGGCTGCCGGGGACCTTTTCTTCGACGAGGGCTCGGTTGCTGAAGAAAATTTTTCGACGAGGGCTCGGCTGCCGGGGACTTTTTCTTCGAAGAAGACTCGGCTGCCGAAGAAAAGATTTTCGACGAGGGCTCGGCTGCCGGGGACCTTTTCTTCGACGAGGGCTCGGCTGCCGGGGACCTTTTCTTCGACGAGGGCTCGGCTGCCGGGGACCTTTTCTTCGACGAGGGCTCGGCTGCCGGGGACCTTTTCTTCGACGAGGGCTCGGCTGCCGGGGACCTTTTCTTCGACGAGGGCTCGGCTGCCGGGGACCTTTTCTTCGACGAGGGCTCGGCTGCCGGGGACCTTTTCTTCGACGAGGGCTCGGCTGCCGGGGACCTTTTCTTCGACGAGGGCTCGGCTGCCGGGGAACTTTTCTTCGACGAGGGCTCGGTTGCTGAAGAAAATTTTTCGACGAGGGCTCGGCTGCCGGGGACTTTTTCTTCGAAGAAGACTCGGCTGCCGAAGAAAAGATTTTCGACGAGGGCACGGCTGCCGGGGACCTTTTCTTCGACGAGGGCTCGGCTGCCGGGGACCTTTTCTTCGACGAGGGCTCGGCTGCCGGGGACCTTTTCTTCGACGAGGGCTCGGCTGCCGGGGACCTTTTCTTCGACGAGGGCTCGGCTGCCGGGGACCTTTTCTTCGACGAGGGCTCGGTTGCTGAAGAAAATTTTTCGACGCGGGCTCGGCTGCCGGGGACTTTTTCTTCGACGAGGGCTCGGCTGCCGGGGACCTTTTCTTCGACGAGGGCTCGGCTGCCGGGGACCTTTTCTTCGACGAGGGCTCGGCTGCCGGGGACCTTTTCTTCGACGAGGGCTCGGTTGCTGAAGAAAATTTTTCGACGAGGGCTCGGCTGCCGGGGACTTTTTCTTCGAAGAAGACTCGGCTGTCGAAGAAAAGATTTTCGACGAGGGCTCGGCTGCCGGGGACCTTTTCTTCGACGAGGGCTCGGCTGCCGGGGACCTTTTCTTCGACGAGGGCTCGGCTGCCGGGGACCTTTTCTTCGACGAGGGCTCGGCTGCCGGGGACCTTTTCTTCGACGAGGGCTCGGTTGCTGAAGAAAATTTTTCGACGAGGGCTCGGCTGCCGGGGACTTTTTCTTCGAAGAAGACTCGGCTGCCGAAGAAAAGATTTTCAACGAGGGCTCGGCTGCCGGGGACCTTTTCTTCGACGAGGGCTCGGCTGCCGGGGACCTTTTCTTTGACGAGGGCTCGGCTGCCGAAGAAAAGATTTTCGACGAGGGCTCGGCTGCCGGGGACCTTTTCTTCGACGAGGGCTCGGCTGCCGGGGACCTTTTCTTCGACGAGGGCTCGGCTGCCGGGGACCTTTTCTTCGACGAGGGCTCGGCTGCCGGGGACCTTTTCTTCGACGAGGGCTCGGCTGCCGGGGACCTTTTCTTCGACGAGGGCTCGGCTGCCGGGGACCTTTTCTTCGACGAGGGCTCGGCTGCCGGGGACCTTTTCTTCGACGAGGGCTCGGCTGCCGGGGACCTTTTCTTCGACGAGGGCTCGGCTGCCGGGGACCTTTTCTTCGACGAGGGCTCGGTTGCTGAAGAAAATTTTTCGACGAGGGCTCGGCTGCCGGGGACTTTTTCTTCGAAGAAGACTCGGCTGCCGAAGAAAAGATTTTCGACGAGGGCTCGGCTGCCGGGGACTTTTTCTTCGAAGAAGACTCGGCTGCCGAAGAAAAGATTTTCGACGAGGGCTCGGCTGCCGGGGACCTTTTCTTCGACGAGGGCTCGGCTGCCGGGGACCTTTTCTTCGACGAGGGCTCGGCTGCCGGGGACCTTTTCTTCGACGAGGGCTCGGCTGCCGGGGACCTTTTCTTCGACGAGGGCTCGGCTGCCGGGGACCTTTTCTTCGACGAGGGCTCTGTTGCTGAAGAAAATATTTCGACGAGGGCTCGGTTGCTGAAGAAAATATTTCGACGAGGGCTCGGCTGCCGGGGACTTTTTCTTCGACGAGGGCTCGGCTGCCGGGGACCTTTTCTTCGACGAGGGCTCGGCTGCCGGGGACCTTTTCTTCGACGAGGGCTCGGCTGCCGGGGACCTTTTCTTCGACGAGGGCTCGGCTGCCGGGGACCTTTTCTTCGACGAGGGCTCGGCTGCCGGGGACCTTTTCTTCGACGAGGGCTCGGCTGCCGGGGACCTTTTCTTCGACGAGGGCTCGGCTGCCGGGGACCTTTTCTTCGACGAGGGCTCGGCTGCCGGGGACCTTTTCTTCGACGAGGGCTCGGCTGCCGGGGACCTTTTCTTCGACGAGGGCTCGGTTGCCGAAGAAAAGATTTTCGACGAGGGCTCGGCTGCCGGGGACTTTTTCTTCGAAGTAGACTCGGCTGCCGAAGAAAAGATTTTCGACGAGGGCTCGGCTGCCGGGGACCTTTTCTTCGACGAGGGCTCGGCTGCCGGGGACCTTTTCTTCGACGAGGGCTCGGCTGCCGGGGACCTTTTCTTCGACGAGGGCTCGGTTGCCGAAGAAAAGATTTTCGACGAGGGCTCGGCTGCCGGGGACCTTTTCTTCGACGAGGGCTCGGTTGCTGAAGAAAATATTTCGACGAGGGCTCGGCTGCCGGGGACTTTTTCTTCGAAGAAGACTCGCCTGCCGAAGAAAAGATTTTCGACGAGGGCTCGGCTGCCGGGGACCTTTTCTTCGACGAGGGCTCGGCTGCCGGGGACCTTTTCTTCGACGAGGGCTCGGCTGCCGGGGACCTTTTCTTCGACGAGGGCTCGGCTGCCGGGGACCTTTTCTTCGACGAGGGCTCGGCTGCCGGGGACCTTTTCTTCGACGAGGGCTCGGCTGCCGGGGACCTTTTCTTCGACGAGGGCTCGGTTGCCGAAGAAAAGATTTTCGACGAGGGCTCGGCTGCCGGGGACTTTTTCTTCGAAGTAGACTCGGCTGCCGAAGAAAAGATTTTCGACGAGGGCTCGGCTGCCGGGGACCTTTTCTTCGACGAGGGCTCGGCTGCCGGGGACCTTTTCTTCGACGAGGGCTCGGTTGCTGAAGAAAATTTTTCGACGAGGGCTCGGCTGCCGGGGACTTTTTCTTCGAAGAAGACTCGGCTGCCGAAGAAAAGATTTTCGACGAGGGCACGGCTGCCGGGGACCTTTTCTTCGACGAGGGCTCGGCTGCCGGGGACCTTTTCTTCGACGAGGGCTCGGCTGCCGGGGACCTTTTCTTCGACGAGGGCTCGGCTGCCGGGGACCTTTTCTTCGACGAGGGCTCGGCTGCCGGGGACCTTTTCTTCGACGAGGGCTCGGTTGCTGAAGAAAATTTTTCGACGAGGGCTCGGCTGCCGGGGACTTTTTCTTCGAAGAAGACTCGGCTGCCGAAGAAAAGATTTTCGACGAGGGCTCGGCTGCCGGGGACTTTTTCTTCGAAGAAGACTCGGCTGCCGAAGAAAAGATTTTCGACGAGGGCTCGGCTGCCGGGGACCTTTTCTTCGACGAGGGCTCGGCTGCCGGGGACCTTTTCTTCGACGAGGGCTCGGTTGCTGAAGAAAATATATCGACGAGGGCTCGGTTGCTGAAGAAAATATTTCGACGAGGGCTCGGCTGCCGGGGACTTTTTCTTCGACGAGGGCTCGGCTGCCGGGGACCTTTTCTTCGACGAGGGCTCGGCTGCCGGGGACCTTTTCTTCGACGAGGGCTCGGCTGCCGGGGACCTTTTCTTCGACGAGGGCTCGGCTGCCGGGGACCTTTTCTTCGACGAGGGCTCGGCTGCCGGGGACCTTTTCTTCGACGAGGGCTCGGCTGCCGGGGACCTTTTCTTCGACGAGGGCTCGGTTGCCGAAGAAAAGATTTTCGACGAGGGCTCGGCTGCCGGGGACTTTTTCTTCGAAGTAGACTCGGCTGCCGAAGAAAAGATTTTCGACGAGGGCTCGGCTGCCGGGGACCTTTTCTTCGACGAGGGCTCGGCTGCCGGGGACCTTTTCTTCGACGAGGGCTCGGCTGCCGGGGACCTTTTCTTCGACGAGGGCTCGGCTGCCGGGGACCTTTTCTTCGACGAGGGCTCGGCTGCCGGGGACCTTTTCTTCGACGAGGGCTCGGCTGCCGGGGACCTTTTCTTCGACGAGGGCTCGGCTGCCGGGGACCTTTTCTTCGACGAGGGCTCGGCTGCCGGGGACCTTTTCTTCGACGAGGGCTCGGCTGCCGGGGACCTTTTCTTCGACGAGGGCTCGGCTGCCGGGGACCTTTTCTTCGACGAGGGCTCGGCTGCCGGGGACCTTTTCTTCGACGAGGGCTCGGCTGCCGGGGAACTTTTCTTCGACGAGGGCTCGGTTGCTGAAGAAAATTTTTCGACGAGGGCTCGGCTGCCGGGGACTTTTTCTTCGAAGAAGACTCGGCTGCCGAAGAAAAGATTTTCGACGAGGGCACGGCTGCCGGGGACCTTTTCTTCGACGAGGGCTCGGCTGCCGGGGACCTTTTCTTCGACGAGGGCTCGGCTGCCGGGGACCTTTTCTTCGACGAGGGCTCGGCTGCCGGGGACCTTTTCTTCGACGAGGGCTCGGCTGCCGGGGACCTTTTCTTCGACGAGGGCTCGGTTGCTGAAGAAAATTTTTCGACGCGGGCTCGGCTGCCGGGGACTTTTTCTTCGACGAGGGCTCGGCTGCCGGGGACCTTTTCTTCGACGAGGGCTCGGTTGCTGAAGAAAATTTTTCGACGAGGGCTCGGCTGCCGGGGACTTTTTCTTCGAAGAAGACTCGGCTGCCGAAGAAAAGATTTTCGACGAGGGCGCGGCTGCCGGGGACCTTTTCTTCGACGAGGGCTCGGCTGCCGGGGACCTTTTCTTCGACGAGGGCTCGGCTGCCGGGGACCTTTTCTTCGACGAGGGCTCGGCTGCCGGGGACCTTTTCTTCGACGAGGGCTCGGCTGCCGGGGACCTTTTCTTCGACGAGGGCTCGGTTGCTGAAGAAAATTTTTCGACGAGGGCTCGGCTGCCGGGGACTTTTTCTTCGAAGAAGACTCGGCTGCCGAAGAAAAGATTTTCAACGAGGGCTCGGCTGCCGGGGACCTTTTCTTCGACGAGGGCTCGGCTGCCGGGGACCTTTTCTTTGACGAGGGCTCGGCTGCCGAAGAAAAGATTTTCGACGAGGGCTCGGCTGCCGGGGACCTTTTCTTCGACGAGGGCTCGGCTGCCGGGGACCTTTTCTTCGACGAGGGCTCGGCTGCCGGGGACCTTTTCTTCGACGAGGGCTCGGCTGCCGGGGACCTTTTCTTCGACGAGGGCTCGGCTGCCGGGGACCTTTTCTTCGACGAGGGCTCGGCTGCCGGGGACCTTTTCTTCGACGAGGGCTCGGCTGCCGGGGACCTTTTCTTCGACGAGGGCTCGGCTGCCGGGGACCTTTTCTTCGACGAGGGCTCGGTTGCTGAAGAAAATTTTTCGACGAGGGCTCGGCTGCCGGGGACTTTTTCTTCGAAGAAGACTCGGCTGCCGAAGAAAAGATTTTCAACGAGGGCTCGGCTGCCGGGGACCTTTTCTTCGACGAGGGCTCGGCTGCCGGGGACCTTTTCTTTGACGAGGGCTCGGCTGCCGAAGAAAAGATTTTCGACGAGGGCTCGGCTGCCGGGGACCTTTTCTTCGACGAGGGCTCGGCTGCCGGGGACCTTTTCTTCGACGAGGGCTCGGCTGCCGGGGACCTTTTCTTCGACGAGGGCTCGGCTGCCGGGGACCTTTTCTTCGACGAGGGCTCGGCTGCCGGGGACCTTTTCTTCGACGAGGGCTCGGCTGCCGGGGACCTTTTCTTCGACGAGGGCTCGGCTGCCGGGGACCTTTTCTTCGACGAGGGCTCGGCTGCCGGGGACCTTTTCTTCGACGAGGGCTCGGTTGCTGAAGAAAATTTTTCGACGAGGGCTCGGCTGCCGGGGACTTTTTCTTCGAAGAAGACTCGGCTGCCGAAGAAAAGATTTTCGACGAGGGCTCGGCTGCCGGGGACTTTTTCTTCGAAGAAGACTCGGCTGCCGAAGAAAAGATTTTCGACGAGGGCTCGGCTGCCGGGGACCTTTTCTTCGACGAGGGCTCGGCTGCCGGGGACCTTTTCTTCGACGAGGGCTCGGCTGCCGGGGACCTTTTCTTCGACGAGGGCTCGGCTGCCGGGGACCTTTTCTTCGACGAGGGCTCGGCTGCCGGGGACCTTTTCTTTGACGAGGGCTCTGTTGCTGAAGAAAATATTTCGACGAGGGCTCGGTTGCTGAAGAAAATATTTCGACGAGGGCTCGGCTGCCGGGGACTTTTTCTTCGACGAGGGCTCGGCTGCCGGGGACCTTTTCTTCGACGAGGGCTCGGCTGCCGGGGACCTTTTCTTCGACGAGGGCTCGGCTGCCGGGGACCTTTTCTTCGACGAGGGCTCGGCTGCCGGGGACCTTTTCTTCGACGAGGGCTCGGCTGCCGGGGACCTTTTCTTCGACGAGGGCTCGGCTGCCGGGGACCTTTTCTTCGACGAGGGCTCGGCTGCCGGGGACCTTTTCTTCGACGAGGGCTCGGCTGCCGGGGACCTTTTCTTCGACGAGGGCTCGGTTGCCGAAGAAAAGATTTTCGACGAGGGCTCGGCTGCCGGGGACTTTTTCTTCGAAGTAGACTCGGCTGCCGAAGAAAAGATTTTCGACGAGGGCTCGGCTGCCGGGGACCTTTTCTTCGACGAGGGCTCGGCTGCCGGGGACCTTTTCTTCGACGAGGGCTCGGCTGCCGGGGACCTTTTCTTCGACGAGGGCTCGGTTGCCGAAGAAAAGATTTTCGACGAGGGCTCGGCTGCCGGGGACCTTTTCTTCGACGAGGGCTCGGTTGCTGAAGAAAATATTTCGACGAGGGCTCGGCTGCCGGGGACTTTTTCTTCGAAGAAGACTCGCCTGCCGAAGAAAAGATTTTCGACGAGGGCTCGGCTGCCGGGGACCTTTTCTTCGACGAGGGCTCGGCTGCCGGGGACCTTTTCTTCGACGAGGGCTCGGCTGCCGGGGACCTTTTCTTCGACGAGGGCTCGGCTGCCGGGGACCTTTTCTTCGACGAGGGCTCGGCTGCCGGGGACCTTTTCTTCGACGAGGGCTCGGCTGCCGGGGACCTTTTCTTCGACGAGGGCTCGGTTGCCGAAGAAAAGATTTTCGACGAGGGCTCGGCTGCCGGGGACTTTTTCTTCGAAGTAGACTCGGCTGCCGAAGAAAAGATTTTCGACGAGGGCTCGGCTGCCGGGGACCTTTTCTTCGACGAGGGCTCGGCTGCCGGGGACCTTTTCTTCGACGAGGGCTCGGTTGCTGAAGAAAATTTTTCGACGAGGGCTCGGCTGCCGGGGACTTTTTCTTCGAAGAAGACTCGGCTGCCGAAGAAAAGATTTTCGACGAGGGCACGGCTGCCGGGGACCTTTTCTTCGACGAGGGCTCGGCTGCCGGGGACCTTTTCTTCGACGAGGGCTCGGCTGCCGGGGACCTTTTCTTCGACGAGGGCTCGGCTGCCGGGGACCTTTTCTTCGACGAGGGCTCGGTTGCTGAAGAAAATTTTTCGACGAGGGCTCGGCTGCCGGGGACTTTTTCTTCGAAGAAGACTCGGCTGCCGAAGAAAAGATTTTCGACGAGGGCTCGGCTGCCGGGGACTTTTTCTTCGAAGAAGACTCGGCTGCCGAAGAAAAGATTTTCGACGAGGGCTCGGCTGCCGGGGACCTTTTCTTCGACGAGGGCTCGGCTGCCGGGGACCTTTTCTTCGACGAGGGCTCGGCTGCCGGGGACCTTTTCTTCGACGAGGGCTCGGCTGCCGGGGACCTTTTCTTCGACGAGGGCTCGGTTGCTGAAGAAAATATTTCGACGAGGGCTCGGTTGCTGAAGAAAATATTTCGACGAGGGCTCGGCTGCCGGGGACTTTTTCTTCGACGAGGGCTCGGCTGCCGGGGACCTTTTCTTCGACGAGGGCTCGGCTGCCGGGGACCTTTTCTTCGACGAGGGCTCGGCTGCCGGGGACCTTTTCTTCGACGAGGGCTCGGCTGCCGGGGACCTTTTCTTCGACGAGGGCTCGGCTGCCGGGGACCTTTTCTTCGACGAGGGCTCGGCTGCCGGGGACCTTTTCTTCGACGAGGGCTCGGCTGCCGGGGACCTTTTCTTCGACGAGGGCTCGGCTGCCGGGGACCTTTTCTTCGACGAGGGCTCGGTTGCCGAAGAAAAGATTTTCGACGAGGGCTCGGCTGCCGGGGACTTTTTCTTCGAAGTAGACTCGGCTGCCGAAGAAAAGATTTTCGACGAGGGCTCGGCTGCCGGGGACCTTTTCTTCGACGAGGGCTCGGCTGCCGGGGACCTTTTCTTCGACGAGGGCTCGGCTGCCGGGGACCTTTTCTTCGACGAGGGCTCGGCTGCCGGGGACCTTTTCTTCGACGAGGGCTCGGCTGCCGGGGACCTTTTCTTTGACGAGGGCTCGGCTGCCGGGGACCTTTTCTTCGACGAGGGCTCGGCTGCCGGGGACCTTTTCTTCGACGAGGGCTCGGCTGCCGGGGACCTTTTCTTCGACGAGGGCTCGGCTGCCGGGGACCTTTTCTTCGACGAGGGCTCGGCTGCCGGGGACCTTTTCTTCGACGAGGGCTCGGCTGCCGGGGACCTTTTCTTCGACGAGGGCTCGGCTGCCGGGGAACTTTTCTTCGACGAGGGCTCGGTTGCTGAAGAAAATTTTTCGACGAGGGCTCGGCTGCCGGGGACTTTTTCTTCGAAGAAGACTCGGCTGCCGAAGAAAAGATTTTCGACGAGGGCACGGCTGCCGGGGACCTTTTCTTCGACGAGGGCTCGGCTGCCGGGGACCTTTTCTTCGACGAGGGCTCGGCTGCCGGGGACCTTTTCTTCGACGAGGGCTCGGCTGCCGGGGACCTTTTCTTCGACGAGGGCTCGGTTGCTGAAGAAAATTTTTCGACGCGGGCTCGGCTGCCGGGGACTTTTTCTTCGACGAGGGCTCGGCTGCCGGGGACCTTTTCTTCGACGAGGGCTCGGCTGCCGGGGACCTTTTCTTCGACGAGGGCTCGGTTGCTGAAGAAAATTTTTCGACGAGGGCTCGGCTGCCGGGGACTTTTTCTTCGAAGAAGACTCGGCTGCCGAAGAAAAGATTTTCGACGAGGGCGCGGCTGCCGGGGACCTTTTCTTCGACGAGGGCTCGGCTGCCGGGGACCTTTTCTTCGACGAGGGCTCGGCTGCCGGGGACCTTTTCTTCGACGAGGGCTCGGCTGCCGGGGACCTTTTCTTCGACGAGGGCTCGGTTGCTGAAGAAAATTTTTCGACGAGGGCTCGGCTGCCGGGGACTTTTTCTTCGAAGAAGACTCGGCTGCCGAAGAAAAGATTTTCAACGAGGGCTCGGCTGCCGGGGACCTTTTCTTCGACGAGGGCTCGGCTGCCGGGGACCTTTTCTTTGACGAGGGCTCGGCTGCCGAAGAAAAGATTTTCGACGAGGGCTCGGCTGCCGGGGACCTTTTCTTCGACGAGGGCTCGGCTGCCGGGGACCTTTTCTTCGACGAGGGCTCGGCTGCCGGGGACCTTTTCTTCGACGAGGGCTCGGCTGCCGGGGACCTTTTCTTCGACGAGGGCTCGGCTGCCGGGGACCTTTTCTTCGACGAGGGCTCGGCTGCCGGGGACCTTTTCTTCGACGAGGGCTCGGCTGCCGGGGACCTTTTCTTCGACGAGGGCTCGGCTGCCGGGGACCTTTTCTTCGACGAGGGCTCGGCTGCCGGGGACCTTTTCTTCGACGAGGGCTCGGTTGCTGAAGAAAATTTTTCGACGAGGGCTCGGCTGCCGGGGACTTTTTCTTCGAAGAAGACTCGGCTGCCGAAGAAAAGATTTTCGACGAGGGCTCGGCTGCCGGGGACTTTTTCTTCGAAGAAGACTCAGCTGCCGAAGAAAAGATTTTCGACGAGGGCTCGGCTGCCAGGGACCTTTTCTTCGACGAGGGCTCGGCTGCCGGGGACCTTTTCTTCGACGAGGGCTCGGCTGCCGGGGACCTTTTCTTCGACGAGGGCTCGGCTGCCGGGGACCTTTTCTTCGACGAGGGCTCGGCTGCCGGGGACCTTTTCTTCGACGAGGGCTCGGTTGCTGAAGAAAATATTTCGACGAGGGCTCGGTTGCTGAAGAAAATATTTCGACGAGGGCTCGGCTGCCGGGGACTTTTTCTTCGACGAGGGCTCGGCTGCCGGGGACCTTTTCTTCGACGAGGGCTCGGCTGCCGGGGACCTTTTCTTCGACGAGGGCTCGGCTGCCGGGGACCTTTTCTTCGACGAGGGCTCGGCTGCCGGGGACCTTTTCTTCGACGAGGGCTCGGCTGCCGGGGACCTTTTCTTCGACGAGGGCTCGGTTGCCGAAGAAAAGATTTTCGACGAGGGCTCGGCTGCCGGGGACTTTTTCTTCGAAGTAGACTCGGCTGCCGAAGAAAAGATTTTCGACGAGGGCTCGGCTGCCGGGGACCTTTTCTTCGACGAGGGCTCGGCTGCCGGGGACCTTTTCTTCGACGAGGGCTCGGCTGCCGGGGACCTTTTCTTCGACGAGGGCTCGGCTGCCGGGGACCTTTTCTTCGACGAGGGCTCGGTTGCCGAAGAAAAGATTTTCGACGAGGGCTCGGCTGCCGGGGACCTTTTCTTCGACGAGGGCTCGGTTGCTGAAGAAAATATTTCGACGAGGGCTCGGCTGCCGGGGACTTTTTCTTCGAAGAAGACTCGCCTGCCGAAGAAAAGATTTTCGACGAGGGCTCGGCTGCCGGGGACCTTTTCTTCGACGAGGGCTCGGCTGCCGGGGACCTTTTCTTCGACGAGGGCTCGGCTGCCGGGGACCTTTTCTTCGACGAGGGCTCGGCTGCCGGGGACCTTTTCTTCGACGAGGGCTCGGTTGCCGAAGAAAAGATTTTCGACGAGGGCTCGGCTGCCGGGGACTTTTTCTTCGAAGTAGACTCGGCTGCCGAAGAAAAGATTTTCGACGAGGGCTCGGCTGCCGGGGACCTTTTCTTCGACGAGGGCTCGGCTGCCGGGGACCTTTTCTTCGACGAGGGCTCGGTTGCTGAAGAAAATTTTTCGACGAGGGCTCGGCTGCCGGGGACTTTTTCTTCGAAGAAGACTCGGCTGCCGAAGAAAAGATTTTCGACGAGGGCACGGCTGCCGGGGACCTTTTCTTCGACGAGGGCTCGGCTGCCGGGGACCTTTTCTTCGACGAGGGCTCGGCTGCCGGGGACCTTTTCTTCGACGAGGGCTCGGCTGCCGGGGACCTTTTCTTCGACGAGGGCTCGGCTGCCGGGGACCTTTTCTTCGACGAGGGCTCGGCTGCCGGGGACCTTTTCTTCGACGAGGGCTCGGTTGCTGAAGAAAATTTTTCGACGAGGGCTCGGCTGCCGGGGACTTTTTCTTCGAAGAAGACTCGGCTGCCGAAGAAAAGATTTTCAACGAGGGCTCGGCTGCCGGGGACCTTTTCTTCGACGAGGGCTCGGCTGCCGGGGACCTTTTCTTTGACGAGGGCTCGGCTGCCGAAGAAAAGATTTTCGACGAGGGCTCGGCTGCCGGGGAGCTTTTCTTCGACGAGGGCTCGGCTGCCGGGGACCTTTTCTTCGACGAGGGCTCGGCTGCCGGGGACCTTTTCTTCGACGAGGGCTCGGCTGCCGGGGACCTTTTCTTCGACGAGGGCTCGGCTGCCGGGGACCTTTTCTTCGACGAGGGCTCGGCTGCCGGGGACCTTTTCTTCGACGAGGGCTCGGCTGCCGGGGACCTTTTCTTCGACGAGGGCTCGGCTGCCGGGGACCTTTTCTTCGACGAGGGCTCGGCTGCTGAAGAAAATTTTTCGACGAGGGCTCGGCTGCCGGGGACTTTTTCTTCGAAGAAGACTCGGCTGCCGAAGAAAAGATTTTCGACGAGGGCTCGGCTGCCGGGGACTTTTTCTTCGAAGAAGACTCGGCTGCCGAAGAAAAGATTTTCGACGAGGGCTCGGCTGCCGGGGACCTTTTCTTCGACGAGGGCTCGGCTGCCGGGGACCTTTTCTTCGACGAGGGCTCGGCTGCCGGGGACCTTTTCTTCGACGAGGGCTCGGCTGCCGGGGACCTTTTCTTCGACGAGGGCTCGGTTGCTGAAGAAAATATTTCAACGAGGGCTCGGTTGCTGAAGAAAATATTTCGACGAGGGCTCGGCTGCCGGGGACTTTTTCTTCGACGAGGGCTCGACTGCCGGGGACCTTTTCTTCGACGAGGGCTCGGCTGCCGGGGACCTTTTCTTCGACGAGGGCTCGGCTGCCGGGGACCTTTTCTTCGACGAGGGCTCGGCTGCCGGGGACCTTTTCTTCGACGAGGGCTCGGCTGCCGGGGACCTTTTCTTCGACGAGGGCTCGGCTGCCGGGGACCTTTTCTTCGACGAGGGCTCGGCTGCCGGGGACCTTTTCTTCGACGAGGGCTCGGTTGCCGAAGAAAAGATTTTCGACGAGGGCTCGGCTGCCGGGGACTTTTTCTTCGAAGTAGACTCGGCTGCCGAAGAAAAGATTTTCGACGAGGGCTCGGCTGCCGGGGACCTTTTCTTCGACGAGGGCTCGGCTGCCGGGGACCTTTTCTTCGACGAGGGCTCGGCTGCCGGGGACCTTTTCTTCGACGAGGGCTCGGCTGCCGGGGACCTTTTCTTCGACGAGGGCTCGGCTGCCGAAGAAAAGATTTTCGACGAGGGCACGGCTGCCGGGGACCTTTTCTTCGACGAGGGCTCGGCTGCCGGGGACCTTTTCTTCGACGAGGGCTCGGCTGCCGGGGACCTTTTCTTCGACGAGGGCTCGGCTGCCGGGGACCTTTTCTTCGACGAGGGCTCGGTTGCTGAAGAAAATTTTTCGACGCGGGCTCGGCTGCCGGGGACTTTTTCTTCGACGAGGGCTCGGCTGCCGGGGACCTTTTCTTCGACGAGGGCTCGGCTGCCGGGGACCTTTTCTTCGACGAGGGCTCGGTTGCTGAAGAAAATTTTTCGACGAGGGCTCGGCTGCCGGGGACTTTTTCTTCGAAGAAGACTCGGCTGCCGAAGAAAAGATTTTCGACGAGGGCGCGGCTGCCGGGGACCTTTTCTTCGACGAGGGCTCGGCTGCCGGGGACCTTTTCTTCGACGAGGGCTCGGCTGCCGGGGACCTTTTCTTCGACGAGGGCTCGGCTGCCGGGGACCTTTTCTTCGACGAGGGCTCGGTTGCTGAAGAAAATTTTTCGACGAGGGCTCGGCTGCCGGGGACTTTTTCTTCGAAGAAGACTCGGCTGCCGAAGAAAAGATTTTCAACGAGGGCTCGGCTGCCGGGGACCTTTTCTTCGACGAGGGCTCGGCTGCCGGGGACCTTTTCTTTGACGAGGGCTCGGCTGCCGAAGAAAAGATTTTCGACGAGGGCTCGGCTGCCGGGGACCTTTTCTTCGACGAGGGCTCGGCTGCCGGGGACCTTTTCTTCGACGAGGGCTCGGCTGCCGGGGACCTTTTCTTCGACGAGGGCTCGGCTGCCGGGGACCTTTTCTTCGACGAGGGCTCGGCTGCCGGGGACCTTTTCTTCGACGAGGGCTCGGCTGCCGGGGACCTTTTCTTCGACGAGGGCTCGGCTGCCGGGGACCTTTTCTTCGACGAGGGCTCGGCTGCCGGGGACCTTTTCTTCGACGAGGGCTCGGTTGCTGAAGAAAATTTTTCGACGAGGGCTCGGCTGCCGGGGACTTTTTCTTCGAAGAAGACTCGGCTGCCGAAGAAAAGATTTTCGACGAGGGCTCGGCTGCCGGGGACTTTTTCTTCGAAGAAGACTCGGCTGCCGAAGAAAAGATTTTCGACGAGGGCTCGGCTGCCAGGGACCTTTTCTTCGACGAGGGCTCGGCTGCCGGGGACCTTTTCTTCGACGAGGGCTCGGCTGCCGGGGACCTTTTCTTCGACGAGGGCTCGGCTGCCGGGGACCTTTTCTTCGACGAGGGCTCGGCTGCCGGGGACCTTTTCTTCGACGAGGGCTCGGTTGCTGAAGAAAATATTTCGACGAGGGCTCGGTTGCTGAAGAAAATATTTCGACGAGGGCTCGGCTGCCGGGGACTTTTTCTTCGACGAGGGCTCGGCTGCCGGGGACCTTTTCTTCGACGAGGGCTCGGCTGCCGGGGACCTTTTCTTCGACGAGGGCTCGGCTGCCGGGGACCTTTTCTTCGACGAGGGCTCGGCTGCCGGGGACCTTTTCTTCGACGAGGGCTCGGCTGCCGGGGACCTTTTCTTCGACGAGGGCTCGGTTGCCGAAGAAAAGATTTTCGACGAGGGCTCGGCTGCCGGGGACTTTTTCTTCGAAGTAGACTCGGCTGCCGAAGAAAAGATTTTCGACGAGGGCTCGGCTGCCGGGGACCTTTTCTTCGACGAGGGCTCGGCTGCCGGGGACCTTTTCTTCGACGAGGGCTCGGCTGCCGGGGACCTTTTCTTCGACGAGGGCTCGGCTGCCGGGGACCTTTTCTTCGACGAGGGCTCGGTTGCCGAAGAAAAGATTTTCGACGAGGGCTCGGCTGCCGGGGACCTTTTCTTCGACGAGGGCTCGGTTGCTGAAGAAAATATTTCGACGAGGGCTCGGCTGCCGGGGACTTTTTCTTCGAAGAAGACTCGCCTGCCGAAGAAAAGATTTTCGACGAGGGCTCGGCTGCCGGGGACCTTTTCTTCGACGAGGGCTCGGCTGCCGGGGACCTTTTCTTCGACGAGGGCTCGGCTGCCGGGGACCTTTTCTTCGACGAGGGCTCGGCTGCCGGGGACCTTTTCTTCGACGAGGGCTCGGTTGCCGAAGAAAAGATTTTCGACGAGGGCTCGGCTGCCGGGGACTTTTTCTTCGAAGTAGACTCGGCTGCCGAAGAAAAGATTTTCGACGAGGGCTCGGCTGCCGGGGACCTTTTCTTCGACGAGGGCTCGGCTGCCGGGGACCTTTTCTTCGACGAGGGCTCGGTTGCTGAAGAAAATTTTTCGACGAGGGCTCGGCTGCCGGGGACTTTTTCTTCGAAGAAGACTCGGCTGCCGAAGAAAAGATTTTCAACGAGGGCACGGCTGCCGGGGACCTTTTCTTCGACGAGGGCTCGGCTGCCGGGGACCTTTTCTTCGACGAGGGCTCGGCTGCCGGGGACCTTTTCTTCGACGAGGGCTCGGCTGCCGGGGACCTTTTCTTCGACGAGGGCTCGGCTGCCGGGGACCTTTTCTTCGACGAGGGCTCGGCTGCCGGGGACCTTTTCTTCGACGAGGGCTCGGTTGCTGAAGAAAATTTTTCGACGAGGGCTCGGCTGCCGGGGACTTTTTCTTCGAAGAAGACTCGGCTGCCGAAGAAAAGATTTTCAACGAGGGCTCGGCTGCCGGGGACCTTTTCTTCGACGAGGGCTCGGCTGCCGGGGACCTTTTCTTTGACGAGGGCTCGGCTGCCGAAGAAAAGATTTTCGACGAGGGCTCGGCTGCCGGGGAGCTTTTCTTCGACGAGGGCTCGGCTGCCGGGGACCTTTTCTTCGACGAGGGCTCGGCTGCCGGGGACCTTTTCTTCGACGAGGGCTCGGCTGCCGGGGACCTTTTCTTCGACGAGGGCTCGGCTGCCGGGGACCTTTTCTTCGACGAGGGCTCGGCTGCCGGGGACCTTTTCTTCGACGAGGGCTCGGCTGCCGGGGACCTTTTCTTCGACGAGGGCTCGGCTGCTGAAGAAAATTTTTCGACGAGGGCTCGGCTGCCGGGGACTTTTTCTTCGAAGAAGACTCGGCTGCCGAAGAAAAGATTTTCGACGAGGGCTCGGCTGCCGGGGACTTTTTCTTCGAAGAAGACTCGGCTGCCGAAGAAAAGATTTTCGACGAGGGCTCGGCTGCCGGGGACCTTTTCTTCGACGAGGGCTCGGCTGCCGGGGACCTTTTCTTCGACGAGGGCTCGGCTGCCGGGGACCTTTTCTTCGACGAGGGCTCGGCTGCCGGGGACCTTTTCTTCGACGAGGGCTCGGTTGCTGAAGAAAATATTTCAACGAGGGCTCGGTTGCTGAAGAAAATATTTCGACGAGGGCTCGGCTGCCGGGGACTTTTTCTTCGACGAGGGGCTCGACTGCCGGGGACCTTTTCTTCGACGAGGGCTCGGCTGCCGGGGACCTTTTCTTCGACGAGGGCTCGGCTGCCGGGGACCTTTTCTTCGACGAGGGCTCGGCTGCCGGGGACCTTTTCTTCGACGAGGGCTCGGCTGCCGGGGACCTTTTCTTCGACGAGGGCTCGGCTGCCGGGGACCTTTTCTTCGACGAGGGCTCGGCTGCCGAAGAAAAGATTTTCGACGAGGGCTCGGCTGCCGGGGACTTTTTCTTCGAAGTAGACTCGGCTGCCGAAGAAAAGATTTTCGACGAGGGCTCGGCTGCCGGGGACCTTTTCTTCGACGAGGGCTCGGCTGCCGGGGACCTTTTCTTCGACGAGGGCTCGGCTGCCGGGGACCTTTTCTTCGACGAGGGCTCGGCTGCCGGGGACCTTTTCTTCGACGAGGGCTCGGCTGCCGGGGACCTTTTCTTCGACGAGGGCTCGGTTGCCGAAGAAAAGATTTTCGACGAGGGCTCGGCTGCCGGGGACCTTTTCTTCGACGAGGGCTCGGTTGCTGAAGAAAATATTTCGACGAGGGCTCGGCTGCCGGGGACTTTTTCTTCGAAGAAGACTCGCCTGCCGAAGAAAAGATTTTCGACGAGGGCTCGGCTGCCGGGGACCTTTTCTTCGACGAGGGCTCGGCTGCCGGGGACCTTTTCTTCGACGAGGGCTCGGCTGCCGGGGACCTTTTCTTCGACGAGGGCTCGGCTGCCGGGGACCTTTTCTTCGACGAGGGCTCGGTTGCCGAAGAAAAGATTTTCGACGAGGGCTCGGCTGCCGGGGACTTTTTCTTCGAAGTAGACTCGGCTGCCGAAGAAAAGATTTTCGACGAGGGCTCGGCTGCCGGGGACCTTTTCTTCGACGAGGGCTCGGCTGCCGGGGACCTTTTCTTCGACGAGGGCTCGGTTGCCGAAGAAAAGATTTTCGACGAGGGCTCGGCTGCCGGGGACTTTTTCTTCGAAGTAGACTCGGCTGCCGAGGAAAAGATTTTCGACGAGGGCTCGGCTGCCGGGGACCTTTTCTTCGACGAGGGCTCGGCTGCCGGGGACCTTTTCTTCGACGAGGGCTCGGCTGCCGGGGACCTTTTCTTCGACGAGGGCTCGGCTGCCAGGGACCTTTTCTTCGACGAGGGCTCGGCTGCCGGGGACCTTTTCTTCGACGAGGGCTCGGTTGCCGAAGAAAAGATTTTCGACGAGGGCTCGGCTGCCGGGGACTTTTTCTTCGAAGTAGACTCGGCTGCCGAAGAAAAGATTTTCGACGAGGGCTCGGCTGCCGGGGACCTTTTCTTCGACGAGGGCTCGGCTGCCGGGGACCTTTTCTTCGACGAGGGCTCGGCTGCCGGGGACCTTTTCTTCGACGAGGGCTCGGCTGCCGGGGACCTTTTCTTCGACGAGGGCTCGGCTGCCGGGGACCTTTTCTTCGACGAGGGCTCGGTTGCCGAAGAAAAGATTTTCGACGAGGGCTCGGCTGCCGGGGACCTTTTCTTCGACGAGGGCTCGGTTGCTGAAGAAAATATTTCGACGAGGGCTCGGCTGCCGGGGACTTTTTCTTCGAAGAAGACTCGCCTGCCGAAGAAAAGATTTTCGACGAGGGCTCGGCTGCCGGGGACCTTTTCTTCGACGAGGGCTCGGCTGCCGGGGACCTTTTCTTCGACGAGGGCTCGGCTGCCGGGGACCTTTTCTTCGACGAGGGCTCGGCTGCCGGGGACCTTTTCTTCGACGAGGGCTCGGCTGCCGGGGACCTTTTCTTCGACGAGGGCTCGGCTGCCGGGGACCTTTTCTTCGACGAGGGCTCGGCTGCTGGGGACCTTTTCTTCGACGAGGGCTCGGTTGCCGGGGACCTTTTCTTCGACGAGGGCTCGGTTGCCGAAGAAAAGATTTTCGACGAGGGCTCGGCTGCCGGGGACCTTTTCTTCGACGAGGGCTCGGCTGCCGGGGACCTTTTCTTCGACGAGGGCTCGGCTGCCGGGGACCTTTTCTTCGACGAGGGCTCGGCTGCCGGGGACCTTTTCTTCGACGAGGGCTCGGCTGCCGGGGACCTTTTCTTCGACGAGGGCTCGGCTGCCGGGGACCTTTTCTTCGACGAGGGCTCGGCTGCCGGGGACCTTTTCTTCGACAAGGGCTCGGCTGCCGAAGAAAAGATTTTCGACGAGGGCTCGGCTGCCGGGGACTTTTTCTTCGAAGAAGACTCGGCTGCCGAAGAAAAGATTTTCGACGAGGGCTCGGCTGCCGGGGACCTTTTCTTCGACGAGGGCTCGGCTGCCGGGGACCTTTTCTTCGACGAGGGCTCGGCTGCCGGGGACCTTTTCTTCGACGAGGGCTCGGCTGCCGGGGACCTTTTCTTCGACGAGGGCTCGGCTGCCGGGGACCTTTTCTTCGACGAGGGCTCGGTTGCCGAAGAAAAGATTTTCGACGAGGGCTCGGCTGCCGGGGACTTTTTCTTCGAAGAAGACTCGGCTGCCGAAGAAAAGATTTTCGACGAGGGCTCGGCTGCCGGGGACCTTTTCTTCGACGAGGGCTCGGCTGCCGGGGACCTTTTCTTCGACGAGGGCTCGGCTGCCGGGGACCTTTTCTTCGACGAGGGCTCGGCTGCTGAAGAAAATTTTTCGACGAGGGCTCGGCTGCCGGGGACCTTTTCTTCGACGAGGGCTCGGCTGCCGGGGACCTTTTCTTCGACGAGGGCTCGGCTGCCGGGGACCTTTTCTTCGACGAGGGCTCGGCTGCCGGGGACCTTTTCTTCGACGAGGGCTCGGCTGCCGGGGACCTTTTCTTCGACGAGGGCTCGGCTGCCGGGGACCTTTTCTTCGACGAGGGCTCGGTAGCCGAAGAAAAGATTTTCGACGAGGGCTCGGTTGCCGAAGAAAAGATTTTCGACGAGGGCTCGGTTGCCGAAGAAAAGATTTTCGACGAGGGCTCGGCTGCCGGGGACTTTTTCTTCGAAGAAGACTCGGCTGCCGAAGAAAAGATTTTCGACGAGGGCTCGGCTGCCGGGGACCTTTTCTTCGACGAGGGCTCGGCTGCCGGGGACCTTTTCTTCGACGAGGGCTCGGCTGCCGGGGACCTTTTCTTCGACGAGGGCTCGGCTGCCGGGGACCTTTTCTTCGACGAGGGCTCGGCTGCCGGGGACCTTTTCTTCGACGAGGGCTCGGCTGCCGGGGACCTTTTCTTCGACGAGGGCTCGGCTGCCGGGGACCTTTTCTTCGACGAGGGCTCGGCTGCCGAAGAAAAGATTTTCGACGAGGGCTCGGCTGCCGGGGACTTTTTCTTCGAAGAAGACTCGGCTGCCGAAGAAAAGATTTTCGACGAGGGCTCGGCTGCCGGGGACTTTTTCTTCGAAGAAGACTCGGCTGCCGAAGAAAAGATTTTCGACGAGGGCTCGGCTGCCGGGGACTTTTTCTTCGAAGAAGACTCGGCTGCCGAAGAAAAGATTTTCGACGAGGGCTCGGCTGCCGGGGACCTTTTCTTCGACGAGGGCTCGGCTGCCGGGGACCTTTTCTTCGACGAGGGCTCGGCTGCCGGGGACCTTTTCTTCGACGAGGGCTCGGCTGCCGGGGACCTTTTCTTCGACGAGGGCTCGGCTGCCGGGGACCTTTTCTTCGACGAGGGCTCGGCTGCCGGGGACCTTTTCTTCGACGAGGGCTCGGTTGCTGAAGAAAATATTTCGACGAGGGCTCGGCTGCCGGGGACTTTTTCTTCGAAGAAGACTCGGCTGCCCGAAGAAAAGATTTTCGACGAGGGCTCGGCTGCCGGGGACCTTTTCTTCGACGAGGGCTCGGCTGCCGGGGACTTTTTCTTCGAAGAAGACTCGGCTGCCGAAGAAAAGATTTTCGACGAGGGCTCGGCTGCCGGGGACCTTTTCTTCGACGAGGGCTCGGCTGCCGGGGACCTTTTCTTCGACGAGGGGCTCGGCTGCCGGGGACCTTTTCTTCGACGAGGCTCGGCTGCCGGGGACCTTTTCTTCGACGAGGGCTCGGTTGCCGAAGAAAATTTTTCGACGAGGGCTCGGCTGCCGGGGACTTTTTCTTCGAAGAAGACTCGGCTGCCTTAGAAAAGATTTTTCGACGAGGGCTCGGCTGCCGGGGACTTTTTCTTCGAAGAAGACTCGGCTGCCGAAGAAAAGATTTTCGACGAGGGCCTCGGCTGCCGCGGACTTTTCTTCGAAGAAGACTCGGCTGCCGAAGAAAAGATTTTCGACGAGGGGCTCGGCTGCTGGGGACCTTTTCTTCGACGAGGGCTCGGCTGCCGGGGACCTTTTCTTCGACGAGGGCTCGGTTGCTGAAGAAAATTTTTCGACGAGGGCTCGGCTTCCGGGGACTTTTTCTTCGAAGAAGACTCCGCTGGCCGAAGAAAAGATTTTCGACGAGGGCTCGGCTGCCGGGGACCTTTTCTTCGACGAGGGGCTCGGCTTGCCGGGGACTTTTTCTTCGAAGAAGACTCGGCTGCCGAAGAAAAGATTTTCGACGAAGGGCTCGGCTGCCGGGGACCTTTTCTTCGACGAGGGCTCGGCTGCCGGGGACCTTTTCTTCGACGAGGGCTCGGCTGCCGGGGACCTTTTCTTCGACGAGGGCTCGGCTGCCGGGGACCTTTTCTTCGACGAGGGCTCGGCTGCCGGGGACCTTTTCTTCGACGAGGGCTCGGCTGCCGGGGACCTTTTCTTCGACGAGGGCTCGGCTGCCGGGGACCTTTTCTTCGACGAGGGCTCGGCTGCCGGGGACCTTTTCTTCGACGAGGGCTCGGTTGCTGAAGAAAATTTTTCGACGAGGGCTCGGCTGCCGGGGACTTTTTCTTCGAAGAAGACTCGGCTGCCGAAGAAAAGATTTTCGACGAGGGCTCGGCTGCCGGGACCTTTTCTTCGACGAGGGCTCGGCTGCCGGGGACTTTTTTCTTCGAAGAAGACTCGGCTGCCGAAGAAAAGATTTTCGACGAGGGCTCGGCTGCCGGGGACCTTTTCTTCGACGAGGGCTCGGCTGCCGGGGACCTTTTCTTCGACGAGGGCTCGGCTGCCGGGGACCTTTTCTTCGACGAGGGCTCGGCTGCCGGGCACCTTTTCTTCGACGAGGGCTCGGTTGCTGAAGAAAATTTTTCGACGAGGGCTCGGCTGCCGGGGACTTTTTCTTCGAAGAAGACTCGGCTGCCTTAGAAAAGATTTTCGACGAGGGCTCGGCTGCCGGGGACTTTTTCTTCGAAGAAGACTCGGCTGCCGAAGAAAAGATTTTCGACGAGGGCTCGGCTGCCGGGGACTTTTTCTTCGAAGAAGACTCGGCTGCCGAAGAAAAGATTTTCGACGAGGGCTCGGCTGCTGGGGGACCTTTTCTTCGACGAGGGCTCGGCTGCCGGGGACCTTTTCTTCGACGAGGGCTCGGTTGCTGAAGAAAATTTTTCGACGAGGGCTCGGCTTCCGGGGACTTTTTCTTCGAAGAAGACTCCGCTGCCGAAGAAAAGATTTTCGACGAGGGCTCGGCTGCCGGGGACCTTTTCTTCGACGAGGGCTCGGCTGCCGGGGACTTTTTCTTCGAAGAAGACTCGGCTGCCGAAGAAAAGATTTTCGAGAAGGGCTCGGCTGCCGGGGACCTTTTCTTCGACGAGGGCTCGGCTGCCGGGGACCTTTTCTTCGACGAGGGCTCGGCTGCCGGGGACCTTTTCTTCGACGAGGGCTCGGCTGCCGGGGACCTTTTCTTCGACGAGGGCTCGGTTGCTGAAGAAAATTTTTCGACGAGGGCTCGGCTGCGGGGACTTTTTCTTCGAAGAAGACTCGGCTGCCGAAGAAAAGATTTTCGACGAGGGCCTCGGCTGCCGGGACCTTTCTTCGACGAGGGCTCGGCTGCCGGGGACCTTTTCTTCGACGAGGGCTCGGCTGCCGGGGACCTTTTCTTCGACGAGGGCTCGGCTGCCGGGGACCTTTCTTCGACGAGGCTCGGCTGCCGGGGACCTTTTCTTCGACGAGAGCTCGGTTGCCGAAGAAAAGATTTTCGACGAGGGCTCGGCTGCCGGGGACTTTTTCTTCGAAGAAGACTCGGCTGCCGAAGAAAAGATTTTCGACGAGGGCTCGGCTGCCGGGGACCTTTTCTTCGACGAGGGCTCGGCTGCCGGGGACCTTTTCTTCGACGAGGGCTCGGCTGCCGGGGACCTTTTCTTCGACGAGGGGCTCGGCTGCCGGGGACCTTTTCTTCGACGAGGGCTCGGCTGCCGGGGACCTTTTCTTCGACGAGGGCTCGGTTGCCGAAGAAAAGATTTTCGACGAGGGCTCGGCTGCCGGGGACTTTTTCTTCGAAGAAGACTCGGCTGCCGAAGAAAAGATTTTCGACGAGGGCTCGGCTGCCGGGGACCTTTTCTTCGACGAGGGCTCGGCTGCCGGGGACCTTTTCTTCGACGAGGGCTCGGCTGCCGGGGGACCTTTTCTTCGACGAGGGCTCGGCTGCTGAAGAAAATTTTTCGACGAGGGCTCGGCTGCCGGGGGACCTTTTTCTTCGACGAGGCGGCTGCCGGGGACCTTTTCTTCGACGAGGGCTCGGCTGCCGGGGACCTTTTCTTCGACGAGGGCTCGGCTGCCGGGGACCTTTTCTTCGACGAGGGCTCGGTAGCCGAAGAAAAGATTTTCGACGAGGGCTCGGTTGCCGAAGAAAAGATTTTCGACGAGGGCTCGGTTGCCGAAGAAAAGATTTTCGACGAGGGCTCGGCTGCCGGGGACTTTTTCTTCGAAGAAGACTCGGCTGCCGAAGAAAAGATTTTCGACGAGGGCTCGGCTGCCGGGGACCTTTTCTTCGACGAGGGCTCGGCTGCCGGGGACCTTTTCTTCGACGAGGGCTCGGCTGCCGGGGACCTTTTCTTCGACGAGGGCTCGGCTGCCGGGGACCTTTTCTTCGACGAGGGCTCGGCTGCCGGGGACCTTTTCTTCGACGAGGGCTCGGCTGCCGGGGACCTTTTCTTCGACGAGGGCTCGGCTGCCGGGGACCTTTTCTTCGACGAGGGCTCGGCTGCCGGGGACCTTTTCTTCGACGAGGGCTCGGCTGCCGAAGAAAGGATTTTCGACGAGGGCTCGGCTGCCGGGGACTTTTTCTTCGAAGAAGACTCGGCTGCCGAAGAAAAGATTTTCGACGAGGGCTCGGCTGCCGGGGACTTTTTCTTCGAAGAAGACTCGGCTGCCGAAGAAAAGATTTTCGACGAGGGCTCGGCTGCCGGGGACTTTTTCTTCGAAGAAGGACTCGGCTGCCGAAGAAAAGATTTTCGACGAGGGCTCGGCTGCCGGGGACCTTTTCTTCGACGAGGGCTCGGCTGCCGGGGACCTTTTCTTCGACGAGGGCTCGGCTGCCGGGGACCTTTTCTTCGACGAGGGCTCGGCTGCCGGGGACCTTTTCTTCGACGAGGGCTCGGCTGCCGGGGACCTTTTCTTCGACGAGGGCTCGGCTGCCGGGGACCTTTTCTTCGACGAGGGCTCGGCTGCCGGGGACCTTTTCTTCGACGAGGGCTCGGTTGCTGAAGAAAATTTTTCGACGAGGGCTCGGCTGCCGGGGACTTTTTCTTCGAAGAAGACTCGGCTGCCGAAGAAAAGATTTTCGACGAGGGCTCGGCTGCCGGGGACCTTTTCTTCGACGAGGGCTCGGCTGCCGGGGACTTTTTCTTCGAAGAAGACTCGGCTGCCGAAGAAAAGATTTTCGACGAGGGCTCGGCTGCCGGGGACCTTTTCTTCGACGAGGGCTCGGCTGCCGGGGACCTTTTCTTCGACGAGGGCTCGGCTGCCGGGGACCTTTCTTCTTCGACGAGGGCTCGGCTGCCGGGGACCTTTTCTTCGACGAGGGCTCGGTTGCTGAAGAAAATTTTTCGACGAGGGCTCGGCTGCCGGGGACTTTTTCTTCGAAGAAGACTCGGCTGCCTTAGAAAAGATTTTCGACGAGGGCTCGGCTGCCGGGGACTTTTTCTTCGAAGAAGACTCGGCTGCCGAAGAAAAGATTTTCGACGAGGGCTCGGCTGCCGGGGACTTTTTCTTCGAAGAAGACTCGGCTGCCGAAGAAAAGATTTTCGACGAGGGCTCGGCTGCCGGGGACCTTTTCTTCGACGAGGGCTCGGCTGCCGGGGACCTTTTCTTCGACGAGGGCTCGGCTGCCGGGGACCTTTTCTTCGACGAGGGCTCGGTTGCTGAAGAAAATTTTTCGACGAGGGCTCGGCTTCCGGGGACTTTTTCTTCGAAGAAGACTCCGCTGCCGAAGAAAAGATTTTCGACGAGGGCTCGGCTGCCGGGGACCTTTTCTTCGACGAGGGCTCGGCTGCCGGGGACTTTTTCTTCGAAGAAGACTCGGCTGCCGAAGAAAAGATTTTCGAGAAGGGCTCGGCTGCCGGGGACCTTTTCTTCGACGAGGGCTCGGCTGCCGGGGACCTTTTCTTCGACGAGGGCTCGGCTGCCGGGGACCTTTTCTTCGACGAGGGCTCGGCTGCCGGGGACCTTTTCTTCGACGAGGGCTCGGTTGCTGAAGAAAATTTTTCGACGAGGGCTCGGCTGCCGGGGACCTTTTCTTCGACGAGGGCTCGGCTGCCGAAGAAAAGATTTTCGACGAGGGCTCGGCTGCCGGGGACCTTTTCTTCGACGAGGGCTCGGCTGCCGGGGACCTTTTCTTCGACGAGGGCTCGGCTGCCGGGGACCTTTTCTTCGACGAGGGCTCGGCTGCCGGGGACCTTTTCTTCGACGAGGGCTCGGTTGCTGAAGAAAATTTTTCGACGAGGGCTCGGCTGCCGGGGACTTTTTCTTCGAAGAAGACTCGGCTGCCGAAGAAAAGATTTTCGACGAGGGCTCGGCTGCCGGGGACCTTTTCTTCGACGAGGGCTCGGCTGCCGGGGACCTTTTCTTCGACGAGGGCTCGGCTGCCGGGGACCTTTTCTTCGACGAGGGCTCGGCTGCCGGGGACCTTTTCTTCGACGAGGGCTCGGTTGCTGAAGAAAATTTTTCGACGAGGGCTCGGCTGCCGGGGACTTTTTCTTCGAAGAAGACTCGGCTGCCGAAGAAAAGATTTTCGACGAGGGCTCGGCTGCCGGGGACCTTTTCTTCGACGAGGGCTCGGCTGCCGGGGACCTTTTCTTCGACGAGGGCTCGGCTGCCGGGGACCTTTTCTTCGACGAGGGCTCGGCTGCCGGGGAC